>NC_134687.1:9135619-9435619 GCF_050947455.1 Rhinoderma darwinii
AGGTGTGGGGTATAGCAGTGGTACAGGGTCAGTAATGGTAATGTACAGGTCAGGAGTGTGGTATAGCAGTGGTACAGGGTCAGTAATGGTAATGTAGCAGGTCAGGTGTGTGGTATAGCAGTGGTATAGGGTCAGTAATGGTAATGTAGCAGGTCAGGTGTGTGATATAGCAGTGGTATAGGGTCAGTAATGGTAATGTAACAGGTCAGGTGTGTGGTATAGCAGTGGTATAGGGTCAGTAATGGTAATGTACAGGTCAGGTGTGTGGTATAGCAGTGGTACAGGGTCAGTAATGGTAATGTAGCAGGTCAGGTGTGTGGTATAGCAGTGGTACAGGGTCAGTAATGGTAATGTAGCAGGTCAGGTGTGTGGTATAGCAGTGGTATAGGGTCAGTAATGGTAATGTAGCAGGACAGGTGTGTGGTATAGCAGTGGTATAGGGTCAGTAATGGTAATGTAGCAGGTCAGGTGTGTGGTATAGCAGTGGTAAAGGGTCAGTAATGGTAATGTATCAGGTCAGGTGTGTGGTATAGCAGTGGTACAGGGTCAGTAATGGTAATGTAACAGGTCAGGTGTGTGGTATAGCAGTGGTATAGGGTCAGTAATGGTAATGTAACAGGTCAGGTGTGTGGTATAGCAGTGGTATAGGGTCAGTAATGGTAATGTAGCAGGTCAGGTGTGTGGTATAGCAGTGGTAAAGGGTCAGTAATGGTAATGTATCAGGTCAGGTGTGTGGTATAGCAGTGGTACAGGGTCAGTAATGGTAATGTAGCAGGTCAGGTGTGTGGTATAGCAGTGGTATAGGGTCAGTAATGGTAATGTAGCTGGTCAGGTGTGTGGTATAGCAGTGGTATAGGGTCAGTAATGGTAATGTAACAGGTCAGGTGTGTGGTATAGCAGTGGTATAGGGTCAGTAATGGTAATGTAGCAGGTCAGGTGTGTGGTATAGCAGTGGTACAGGGTCAGTAATGGTAATGTAGCAGGTCAGGTGTGTGGTATATAGCAGTGGTACAGGGTCAGTAATGGTAATGTAGCAGGTCAGGTGTGTGGTATAGCAGTGGTACAGGGTCAGTAATGGTAATGTAGCAGGTCAGGTGTGTGGTATAGCAGTGGTACAGGGTCAGTAATGGTAATGTAGCAGGTCAGGTGTGTGGTATAGCAGTGGTATAGGGTCAGTAATGGTAATGTAGCAGGTCAGGTGTGTGGTATAGCAGTGGTATAGGGTAAGTAATGGTAATGTAGCAGGTCAGGTGTGTGGTATAGCAGTGGTATAGGGTCAGTAATGGTAATGTAGCAGGTCAGGTGTGTGGTATAGCAGTGGTATAGGGTCAGTAATTGTAATGTAGAAGGTCAGGTGTGTGGTATAGCAGTGGTACAGGGTCAGTAATGGTAATGTAGCAGGTCAGGTGTGTGGTATAGCAGTGGTATAGGGTCAGTAATGGTAATGTACAGGTCAGGTGTGTGGTATAGCAGTGGTATAGGGTCAGTAATGGTAATGTAACAGGTCAGGTGTGTGGTATAGCAGTGGTATAGGGTCAGTAATGGTAATGTAGCAGGTCAGGTGTGTGGTATAGCAGTGGTACAGGGTCAGTAATGGTAATGTAACAGGTCAGGTGTGTGGTATAGCAGTGGTACAGGGTCAGTAATGGTAATGTACAGGTCAGGTGTGTGGTATAGCAGTGGTATAGGGTCAGTAATGGTAATGTAACAGGTCAGGTGTGTGGTATAGCAGTGGTACAGGGTCAGTAATGGTAATGTAACAGGTCAGGTGTGTGGTATAGCAGTGGTACAGGGTCAGTAATGGTAATGTACAGGTCAGGTGTGTGGTATAGCAGTGGTATAGGGTCAGTAATGGTAATGTAACAGGTCAGGTGTGTGGTATAGCAGTGGTACAGGGTCAGTATTGGTAATGTAGCAGGTCAGGTGTGTGGTATAGCAGTGGTATAGGGTCAGTAATGGTAATGTAACAGGTCAGGTGTGTGGTATAGCAGTGGTACAGGGTCAGTATTGGTAATGTAGCAGGTCAGGTGTGTGGTATAGCAGTGGTACAGGGTCAGTAATGGTAATGTAACAGGTCAGGTGTGTGGTATAGCAGTGGTATAGGGTCAGTAATGGTAATGTAACAGGTCAGGTGTGTGGTATAGCAGTGGTATAGGGTCAGTAATGGTAATGTAGCAGGTCAGGTGTGTGGTATAGCAGTGGTATAGGGTCAGTAATGGTAATGTAGCAGGTCAGGTGTGTGGTATAGCAGTGGTACAGGGTCAGTAATGGTAATGTAGCAGGTCAGGTGTGTGGTATAGCAGTGGTATAGGGTCAGTAATGGTAATGTAGCAGGTCAGGTGTGTGGTATAGCAGTGGTATAGGGTCAGTAATGGTAATGTAACAGGTCAGGTGTGTGGTATAGCAGTGGTATAGGGTCAGTAATGGTAATGTATCAGGTCAGGTGTGTGGTATAGCAGTGGTACAGGGTCAGTAATGGTAATGTAACAGGTCAGGTGTGTGGTATAGCAGTGGTACAGGGTCAGTAATGGTAATGTAGCAGGTCAGGTGTGTGGTATAGCAGTGGTATAGGGTCAGTAATGGTAATGTAACAGGTCAGGTGTGTGGTATAGCAGTGGTATAGGGTCAGTAATGGTAATGTAACAGGTCAGGTGTGGGGTATAGCAGTGGTACAGGGTCAGTAATGGTAATGTAGCAGGTCAGGTGTGGGGTTATAGCAGTGGTACAGGGTCAGTAATGGTAATGTACAGGTCAGGTGTGTGGTATAGCAGTGGTACAGGGTCAGTAATGGTAATGTAGCAGGTCAGGTGTGTGGTATAGCAGTGGTATAGGGTCAGTAATGGTAATGTAACAGGTCAGGTGTGTGGTATAGCAGTGGTACAGGGTTAGTAATGGTGATGTAGCAGGTCAGGTGTGTGGTATAGCAGTGGTATAGGGTCAGTAATGGTAATGTAACAGGTCAGGTGTGTGGTATAGCAGTGGTATAGGATCAGTAATGGTAATGTAGCAGGTCAGGTGTGTGGTATAGCAGTGGTATAGGGTCAGTAATGGTAATGTAACAGGTCAGGTGTGTGGTATAGCAGTGGTATAGGATCAGTAATGGTAATGTAGCAGGTCAGGTGTGTGGTATAGCAGTGGTATAGGGTCAGTAATGGTAATGTAACAGGTCAGGTGTGTGGTATAGCAGTGGTATAGGGTCAGTAATGGTAATGTAACAGGTCAGGTGTGTGGTATAGCAGTGGTATAGGGTCAGTAATGGTAATGTACAGGTCAGGAGTGTGGTATAGCAGTGGTATAGGGTCAGTAATGGTAATGTAGCAGGTCAGGTGTGTGGTATAGCAGTGGTACAGGGTCAGTAATGGTAATGTAGCAGGTCAGGTGTGTGATATAGCAGTGGTATAGGATCAGTAATGGTAATGTAACAGGTCAGGTGTGTGGTATAGCAGTGGTATAGGGTCAGTAATGGTAATGTAACAGGTCAGGTGTGTGGTATAGCAGTGGTACAGGGTCAGTAATGGTAATGTAACAGGTCAGGTGTGTGGTATAGCAGTGGTATAGGGTCAGTAATGGTAATGTAGCAGGTCAGGTGTGTGGTATAGCAGTGGTATAGGGTCAGTAATGGTAATGTAGCAGGTCAGGTGTGTGGTGTAGCAGTGGTATAGGGTCAGTAATGGTAATGTAGCAGGTCAGGTGTGTGGTATAGCAGTGGTACAGGATCAGTAATGGTAATGTAGCAGGTCAGGTGTGTGGTATAGCAGTGGTGTAGGGTCAGTAATGGTAATGTAGCAGGTCAGGTGTGTGGTATAGCAGTGGTATAGGGTCAGTAATGGTAATGTAACAGGTCAGGTGTGTGGTATAGCAGTGGTACAGGGTCAGTAATGGTAATGTAACAGGTCAGGTGTGTGGTATAGCAGTGGTATAGGGTCAGTAATGGTAATGTAGCAGGTCAGGTGTGTGGTATAGCAGTGGTATAGGGTCAGTAATGGTAATGTAGCAGGTCAGGTGTGTGGTATAGCAGTGGTATAGGGTCAGTAATGGTAATGTAGCAGGTCAGGTGTGTGGTATAGCAGTGGTATAGGGTCAGTAATGGTAATGTACAGGTCAGGTGTGTGGTATAGCAGTGGTACAGGGTCAGTAATGGTAATGTAACAGGTCAGGTGTGTGGTATAGCAGTGGTATAGGGTCAGTAATGGTAATGTAGCAGGTCAGGTGTGTGGTATAGCAGTGGTATAGGGTCAGTAATGGTAATGTAACAGGTCAGGTGTGTGGTATAGCAGTGGTACAGGGTCAGTAATGGTAATGTAACAGGTCAGGTGTGTGGTATAGCAGTGGTATAGGGTCAGTAATGGTAATGTAGCAGGTCAGGTGTGTGGTATAGCAGTGGTACAGGGTCAGTAATGGTAATGTAGCAGGTCAGGTGTGTGGTTATAGCAGTGGTATAGGGTCAGTAATGGTAATGTAGCAGGTCAGGTGTGTGGTATAGCAGTGGTATAGGGTCAGTAATGGTAATGTAACAGGTCAGGTGTGTGGTATAGCAGTGGTATAGGGTCAGTAATGGTAATGTAGCAGGTCATGTGTGTGGTATAGCAGTGGTACAGGGTCAGTAATGGTAATGTAACAGGTCAGGTGTGTGGTATAGCAGTGGTATAGGGTCAGTAATGGTAATGTACAGGTCAGGTGTGTGGTATAGCAGTGGTACAGGGTCAGTAATGGTAATGTAACAGGTCAGGTGTGTGGTATAGCAGTGGTATAGGGTCAGTAATGGTAATTTAACAGGACAGGTGTGTGGTATAGCAGTGGTATAGGGTCAGTAATGGTAATGTAACAGGTCAGGTGTGGGGTATAGCAGTGGTACAGGGTCAGTAATGGTAATGTAACAGGTCAGGTGTGTGGTATAGCAGTGGTATAGGGTCAGTAATGGTAATGTAACAGGTCAGGTGTGTGGTATAGCAGTGGTACAGGGTCAGTAATGGTAATGTAGCAGGTCAGGTGTGTGGTATAGCAGTGGTACAGGGTCAGTAATGGTAATGTAACAGGTCAGGTGTGTGGTATAGCAGTGGTACAGGGTCAGTAATGGTAATGTAACAGGTCAGGTGTGGGTATAGCAGTGGTACAGGGTCAGTAATGGTAATGTAACAGGTCAGGTGTGTGGTATAGCAGTGGTATAGGGTCAGTAATGGTAATGTACAGGTCAGGTGTGTGGTATAGCAGTGGTACAGGGTCAGTAATGGTAATGTAGCAGGTCAGGTGTGTGGTATAGCAGTGGTACAGGGTCAGTAATGGTAATGTAGCAGGTCAGGTGTGTGGTATAGCAGTGGTACAGGGTCAGTAATGGTAATGTACAGGTCAGGAGTGTGGTATAGCAGTGGTACAGGGTCAGTAATGGTAATGTAGCAGGTCAGGTGTGTGGTATAGCAGTGGTACAGGGTCAGTAATGGTAATGTAGCAGGTCAGGTGTGTGGTATAGCAGTGGTATAGGGTCAGTAATGGTAATGTAGCAGGTCAGGTGTGTGGTATAGCAGTGGTATAGGGTCAGTAATGGTAATGTAACAGGTCAGGTGTGTGGTATAGCAGTGGTACAGGGTCAGTAATGGTAATGTAACAGGTCAGGTGTGTGGTATAGCAGTGGTACAGGGTCAGTAATGGTAATGTAGCAGGTCAGGTGTGTGGTATAGCAGTGGTATAGGGTCAGTAATGGTAATGTAGCAGGTCAGGTGTGTGGTATAGCAGTGGTACAGGGTCAGTAATGGTAATGTAGCAGGTCAGGTGTGTGGTATAGCAGTGGTATAGGGTCAGTAATGGTAATGTAACAGGTCATGTGTGTGGTATAGCAGTGGTACAGGGTCAGTAATGGTAATGTACAGGTCAGGAGTGTGGTATAGCAGTGGTACAGGGTCAGTAATGGTAATGTAACAGGTCAGGTGTGTGGTATAGCAGTGGTATAGGGTCAGTAATGGTAATGTAGCAGGTCAGGTGTGTGGTATAGCAGTGGTACAGGGTTAGTAATGGTGATGTAGCAGGTCAGGTGTGTGGTATAGCAGTGGTATAGGGTCAGTAATGGTAATGTAACAGGTCAGGTGTGTGGTATAGCAGTGGTACAGGGTCAGTAATGGTAATGTAGCAGGTCAGGTGTGTGGTATAGCAGTGGTATAGGGTCAGTAATGGTAATGTAACAGGTCAGGTGTGTGGTATAGCAGTGGTATAGGGTCAGTAATGGTAATGTAGCAGGTCAGGTGTGTGGTATAGCAGTGGTACAGGGTCAGTAATGGTAATGTACAGGTCAGGTGTGTGGTATAGCAGTGGTACAGGGTCAGTAATGGTAATGTAACAGGTCAGGTGTGTGGTATAGCAGTGGTACAGGATCAGTAATGGTAATGTAGCAGGTCAGGTGTGTGGTATAGCAGTGGTATAGGGTCAGTAATGGTAATGTAGCAGGTCAGGTGTGTGGTATAGCAGTGGTACAGGGTCAGTAATGGTAATGTAACAGGTCAGGTGTGTGGTATAGCAGTGGTATAGGGTCAGTAATGGTAATGTAGCAGGTCAGGTGTGTGGTATAGCAGTGGTACAGGGTCAGTAATGGTAATGTAGCAGGTCAGGTGTGTGGTATAGCAGTGGTACAGGGTCAGTAATGGTAATGTAGCAGGTCAGGTGTGTGGTATAGCAGTGGTACAGGGTCAGTAATGGTAATGTAGCAGGTCAGGTGTGTGGTATAGCAGTGGTACAGGGTCAGTAATGGTAATGTAGCAGGTCAGGTGTGTGGTATAGCAGTGGTACAGGGTCAGTAATGGTAATGTAGCAGGTCAGGTGTGTGGTATAGCAGTGGTATAGGGTCAGTAATGGTAATGTAACAGGTCAGGTGTGTGGTATAGCAGTGGTACAGGGTCAGTAATGGTAATGTAGCAGGTCAGGTGTGTGGTATAGCAGTGGTACAGGGTCAGTAATGGTAATGTAACAGGTCAGGTGTGTGGTATAGCAGTGGTACAGGGTCAGTAATGGTAATGTAACAGGTCAGGTGTGTGGTATAGCAGTGGTATAGGGTCAGTAATGGTAATGTAGCAGGTCAGGTGTGTGGTATAGCAGTGGTATAGGGTCAGTAATGGTAATGTAGCAGGTCAGGTGTGTGGTATAGCAGTGGTATAGGGTCAGTAATGGTAATGTAGCAGGTCAGGTGTGTGGTATAGCAGTGGTACAGGGTCAGTAATGGTAATGTAACAGGTCAGGTGTGTGGTATAGCAGTGGTATAGGGTCAGTAATGGTAATGTAGCAGGTCAGGTGTGTGGTATAGCAGTGGTACAGGGTCAGTAATGGTAATGTAGCAGGTCAGGTGTGTGGTATAGCAGTGGTATAGGGTCAGTAATGGTAATGTACAGGTCAAGTGTGTGGTATAGCAGTGGTATAGGGTCAGTAATGGTAATGTAACAGGTCAGGTGTGTGGTATAGCAGTGGTACAGGGTCAGTAATGGTAATGTAGCAGGTCAGGTGTGTGGTATAGCAGTGGTATAGGGTCAGTAATGGTAATGTACAGGTCAGGTGTGTGGTATAGCAGTGGTATAGGGTCAGTAATGGTAATGTAGCAGGTCAGGTGTGTGGTATAGCAGTGGTATAGGGTCAGTAATGGTAATGTACAGGTCAGGTGTGTGGTATAGCAGTGGTACAGGGTCAGTAATGGTAATGTAGCAGGTCAGGTGTGTGGTATAGCAGTGGTACAGGGTCAGTAATGGTAATGTAGCAGGTCAGGTGTGTGGTATAGCAGTGGTATAGGGTCAGTAATGGTAATGTACAGGTCAGGTGTGTGGTATAGCAGTGGTACAGGGTCAGTAATGGTAATGTAACAGGTGAGGTGTGTGGTATAGCAGTGGTATAGGGTCAGTAATGGTAATGTAGCAGGTCAGGTGTGTGGTATAGCAGTGGTACAGGGTCAGTAATGGTAATGTAGCAGGTCAGGTGTGTGGTATAGCAGTGGTATAGGGTCAGTAATGGTAATGTAGCTGGTCAGGTGTGTGGTATAGCAGTGGTATAGGGTCAGTAATGGTAATGTAGCAGGTCAGGTGTGTGGTATAGCAGTGGTATAGGGTCAGTAATGGTAATGTAACAGGTCAGGTGTGTGGTATAGCAGTGGTATAGGGTCAGTAATGGTAATGTAGCAGGTCAGGTGTGTGGTATAGCAGTGGTACAGGGTCAGTAATGGTAATGTAGCAGGTCAGGTGTGTGGTATAGCAGTGGTACAGGGTCAGTAATGGTAATGTACAGGTCAGGTGTGTGGTATAGCAGTGGTATAGGATCAGTAATGGTAATGTAGCAGGTCAGGTGTGTGGTATAGCAGTGGTACAGGGTCAGTAATGGTAATGTAACAGGTCAGGTGTGTGGTATAGCAGTGGTATAGGGTCAGTAATGGTAATGTACAGGTCAGGTGTGTGGTATAGCAGTGGTATAGGGTCAGTAATGGTAATGTAACAGGTCAGGTGTGTGGTATAGCAGTGGTATAGGGTCAGTAATGGTAATGTAGCAGGTCAGGTGTGTGGTATAGCAGTGGTATAGGGTCAGTAATGGTAATGTAGCAGGTCAGGTGTGTGGTATAGCAGTGGTATAGGGTCAGTAATGGTAATGTAGCAGGTCAGGTGTGTGGTATAGCAGTGGTACAGGGTCAGTAATGGTAATGTAGCAGGTCAGGTGTGTGGTATAGCAGTGGTATAGGGTCAGTAATGGTGATGTAGCAGGTCAGGTGTGTGGTATAGCAGTGGTATAGGGTCAGTAATGGTAATGTAACAGGTCAGGTGTGTGGTATAGCAGTGGTACAGGGTCAGTAACGGTAATGTACAGGTCAGGTGTGTGGTATAGCAGTGGTATAGGGTCAGTAATGGTAATGTAGCAGGTCAGGTGTGTGGTATAGCAGTGGTACAGGGTCAGTATTGGTAATGTAGCAGGTCAGGTGTGTGGTATAGCAGTGGTATAGGGTCAGTAATGGTAATGTAGCAGGTCAGGTGTGTGGTATAGCAGTGGTATAGGGTCAGTAATGGTAATGTAGCAGGTCAGGTGTGTGGTATAGCAGTGGTACAGGGTCAGTAATGGTAATGTAACAGGTCAGGTGTGTGGTATAGCAGTGGTATAGGGTCAGTAATGGTAATGTAACAGGTCAGGTGTGTGGTATAGCAGTGGTATAGGGTCAGTAATGGTAATGTAACAGGTCAGGTGTGTGGTATAGCAGTGGTACAGGGTCAGTAATGGTAATGTAGCAGGTCAGGTGTGTGGTATAGCAGTGGTATAGGGTCAGTAATGGTAATGTAGCAGGTCAGGTGTGTGGTATAGCAGTGGTATAGGGTCAGTAATGGTACTGTACAGGTCAGGTGTGTGGTATAGCAGTGATATAGGGTCATTAATGGTAATGTAACAGGTCAGGTGTGTGGTATAGCAGTGGTACAGGGTCAGTAATGGTAATGTAACAGGTCAGGTGTGTGGTATAGCAGTGGTACAGGGTCAGTAATGGTAATGTAACAGGTCAGGTGTGGGGTATAGCAGTGGTACAGGGTCAGTAATGGTAATGTAGCAGGTCAGGTGTGTGGTATAGCAGTGGTATAGGGTCAGTAATGGTAATGTAGCCGGTCAGGTGTGTGGTATAGCAGTGGTATAGGGTCAGTAATGGTAATGTAACAGGTCAGGTGTGTGGTATAGCAGTGGTATAGGGTCAGTAATGGTAATGTAGCAGGTCAGGTGTGTGGTATAGCAGTGGTATAGGGTCAGTAATGGTAATGTAACAGGTCAGGTGTGTGGTATAGCAGTGGTACAGGGTCAGTAATGGTAATGTACAGGTCAGGTGTGTGGTATAGCAGTGGTATAGGGTCAGTAATGGTAATGTAACAGGTCAGGTGTGTGGTATAGCAGTGGTATAGGGTCAGTAATGGTAATGTAGCAGGTCAGGTGTGTGGTATAGCAGTGGTACAGGGTCAGTAATGGTAATGTACAGGTCAGGTGTGTGGTATAGCAGTGGTACAGGGTCAGTAATGGTAATGTAACAGGTCAGGTGTGTGGTATAGCAGTGGTATAGGGTCAGTAATGGTAATGTAGCAGGTCAGGTGTGTGGTATAGCAGTGGTATAGGGTCAGTAATGGTGATGTAGCAGGTCAGGTGTGTGGTATAGCAGTGGTATAGGGTCAGTAATGGTGATGTAGCAGGTCAGGTGTGTGGTATAGCAGTGGTATAGGGTCAGTAATGGTAATGTAGCAGGTCAGGTGTGTGGTATAGCAGTGGTACAGGGTCAGTAATGGTAATGTAGCAGGTCAGGTGTGTGTGGTATAGCAGTGGTATAGGGTCAGTAATGGTAATGTACAGGTCAGGTGTGTGGTATAGCATTGGTATAGGGTCAGTAATGGTAAAGTAGCAGGTCAGGTGTGTGGTATAGCAGTGGTATAGGGTCAGTAATGGTAATGTAGCAGGTCAGGTGTGTGGTATAGCAGTGGTACAGGGTCAGTAATGGTAATGTAACAGGTCAGGTGTGTGGTATAGCAGTGGTACAGGGTCAGTAATGGTAATGTAGCAGGTCAGGTGTGTGGTATAGCAGTGGTACAGGGTCAGTAATGGTAATGTAGCAGGTCAGGTGTGTGGTATAGCAGTGGTACAGGGTCAGTAATGGTAATGTAACAGGTCAGGTGTGTGGTATAGCAGTGGTATAGGGTCAGTAATGGTAATGTAACAGGTCAGGTGTGAGGTATAGCAGTGGTATAGGGTCAGTAATGGTAATGTAGCAGGTCAGGTGTGTGGTATAGCAGTGGTATAGGGTCAGTAATGGTAATGTAGCAGGTCAGGTGTGGGGTATAGCAGTGGTACAGGGTCAGTAATGGTAATGTAGCAGGTCAGGTGTGTGGTATAGCAGTGGTATAGGGTCAGTAATGGTGATGTAACAGGTCAGGTGTGTGGTATAGCAGTGGTACAGGGTCAGTAATGGTAATGTAGCAGGTCAGGTGTGTGGTATAGCAGTGGTACAGGGTCAGTAATGGTAATGTACAGGTCAGGTGTGTGGTATAGCAGTGGTACAGGGTCAGTAATGGTAATGTAACAGGTCAGGTGTGTGGTATAGCAGTGGTATAGGGTCAGTAATGGTAATGTACAGGTCAGGTGTGTGGTATAGCAGTGGTATAGGGTCAGTAATGGTAATGTAACAGGTCAGGTGTGTGGTATAGCAGTGGTATAGGGTCAGTAATGGTAATGTAGCAGGTCAGGTGTGTGGTATAGCAGTGGTACAGGGTCAGTAATTGTAATGTAGCAGGTCAGGTGTGGGGTATAGCAGTGGTACAGGGTCAGTAATGGTAATGTAGCAGGTCAGGTGTGTGGTATAGCAGTGGTATAGGGTCAGTAATGGTAATGTAGCAGGTCAGGTGTGTGGTATAGCAGTGGTATAGGGTCAGTAATGGTAATGTAACAGGTCAGGTGTGTGGTATAGCAGTGGTATAGGGTCAGTAATGGTAATGTAGCAGGTCAGGTGTGGGGTATAGCAGTGATATAGGGTCATTAATGGTAATGTAACAGGTCAGGTGTGTGGTATAGCAGTGGTACAGGGTCAGTAATGGTAATGTAACAGGTCAGGTGTGTGGTATAGCAGTGGTACAGGGTCAGTAATGGTAATGTAACAGGTCAGGTGTGTGGTATAGCAGTGGTATAGGGTCAGTAATGGTAATGTAACAGGTCAGGTGTGTGGTATAGCAGTGGTACAGGGTCAGTAATGGTAATGTACAGGTCAGGTGTGTGGTATAGCAGTGGTATAGGGTCAGTAATGGTAATGTAGCAGGTCAGGTGTGTGGTATAGCAGTGGTACAGGGTCAGTAATGGTAATGTAACAGGTCAGGTGTGTGGTATAGCAGTGGTACAGGGTCAGTAATGGTAATGTAACAGGTCAGGTGTGTGGTATAGCAGTGGTACAGGGTCAGTAATGGTAATGTACAGGTCAGGTGTGTGGTATAGCAGTGGTACAGGGTCAGTAATGGTAATGTAACAGGTCAGGTGTGTGGTATAGCAGTGGTATAGGGTCAGTAATGGTAATGTAGCAGGTCAGGTGTGTGGTATAGCAGTGGTATAGGGTCAGTAATGGTGATGTAGCAGGTCAGGTGTGTGGTATAGCAGTGGTATAGGGTCAGTAATGGTGATGTAGCAGGTCAGGTGTGTGGTATAGCAGTGGTATAGGGTCAGTAATGGTAATGTAGCAGGTCAGGTGTGTGGTATAGCAGTGGTACAGGGTCAGTAATGGTAATGTAGCAGGTCAGGTGTGTGTGGTATAGCAGTGGTATAGGGTCAGTAATGGTAATGTACAGGTCAGGTGTGTGGTATAGCAGTGGTACAGGGTCAGTAATGGTAATGTAGCAGGTCAGGTGTGTGGTATAGCAGTGGTACAGGGTCAGTAATGGTAATGTAGCAGGTCAGGTGTGTGGTATAGCAGTGGTACAGGGTCAGTAATGGTAATGTAACAGGTCAGGTGTGTGGTATAGCAGTGGTATAGGGTCAGTAATGGTAATGTAACAGGTCAGGTGTGAGGTATAGCAGTGGTATAGGGTCAGTAATGGTAATGTAGCAGGTCAGGTGTGTGGTATAGCAGTGGTATAGGGTCAGTAATGGTAATGTAGCAGGTCAGGTGTGTGGTATAGCAGTGGTATAGGGTCAGTAATGGTAATGTACAGGTCAGGTGTGTGGTATAGCAGTGGTATAGGGTCAGTAATGGTAATGTAGCAGGTCAGGTGTGTGGTATAGCAGTGGTATAGGGTCAGTAATGGTAATGTAACAGGTCAGGTGTGTGGTATAGCAGTGGTATAGGATCAGTAATGGTAATGTAGCAGGTCAGGTGTGTGGTATAGCAGTGGTATAGGGTCAGTAATGGTGATGTAACAGGTCAGGTGTGTGGTATAGCAGTGGTACAGGGTCAGTAATGGTAATGTAGCAGGTCAGGTGTGTGGTATAGCAGTGGTATAGGGTCAGTAATGGTAATGTACAGGTCAGGTGTGTGGTATAGCAGTGGTACAGGGTCAGTAATGGTAATGTAACAGGTCAGGTGTGTGGTATAGCAGTGGTATAGGGTCAGTAATGGTAATGTACAGGTCAGGTGTGTGGTATAGCAGTGGTATAGGGTCAGTAATGGTAATGTAACAGGTCAGGTGTGTTGTATAGCAGTGGTATAGGGTCAGTAATGGTAATGTAGCAGGTCAGGTGTGTGGTATAGCAGTGGTACAGGGTCAGTAATTGTAATGTAGCAGGTCAGGTGTGGGGTATAGCAGTGGTACAGGGTCAGTAATGGTAATGTAGCAGGTCAGGTGTGTGGTATAGCAGTGGTATAGGGTCAGTAATGGTAATGTAACAGGTCAGGTGTGTGGTATAGCAGTGGTATAGGGTCAGTAATGGTAATGTAGCAGGTCAGGTGTGGGGTATAGCAGTGGTACAGGGTCAGTAATGGTAATGTAGCAGGTCAGGTGTGGGGTATAGCAGTGGTATAGGGTCAGTAATGGTAATGTAGCAGGTCAGGTGTGTGGTATAGCAGTGGTATAGGGTCAGTAATGGTAATGTAGCAGGTCAGGTGTGTGGTATAGCAGTGGTATAGGGTCAGTAATGGTAATGTACAGGTCAGGTGTGTGGTATAGCAGTGGTATAGGGTCAGTAATGGTAATGTAACAGGTCAGGTGTGGGGTATAGCAGTGGTACAGGGTCAGTAATGGTAATGTAGCAGGTCAGGTGTGTGGTATAGCAGTGGTACAGGGTCAGTAATGGTAATGTAGCAGGTCAGGTGTGGGGTATAGTAGTGGTATAGGGTCAGTAATGGTAATGTAACAGGTCAGGTGTGTGGTATAGCAGTGGTACAGGGTCAGTAATGGTAATGTAGCAGGTCAGGTGTGTGGTATAGCAGTGGTACAGGGTCAGTAATGGTAATGTAACAGGTCAGGTGTGTGGTATAGCAGTGGTACAGGGTCAGTAATGGTAATGTAGCAGGTCAGGTGTGTGGTATAGCAGTGGTACAGGGTCAGTAATGGTAATGTAGCAGGTCAGGTGTGTGGTATAGCAGTGGTATAGGGTCAGTAATGGTAATGTAGCAGGTCAGGTGTGTGGTATAGCAGTGGTATAGGGTCAATAATTGTAATGTAGCAGGTCAGGTGTGTGGTATAGCAGTGGTATAGGGTCAGTAATGGTAATGTAGCAGGTCAGGTGTGGGGTATAGCAGTGGTATAGGGTCAGTAATGGTAATGTAGCAGGTCAGGTGTGTGGTATAGCAGTGGTATAGGGTCAGTAATGGTAATGTAACAGGTCAGGTGTGTGGTATAGCAGTGGTATAGGGTCAGTAATGTTAATGTAGCAGGTCAGGTGTGTGGTATAGCAGTGGTACAGGGTCAGTAATGGTAATGTAGCAGGTCAGGTGTGTGGTATAGCAGTGGTATAGGGTCAGTAATGGTAATGTAGCAGGTCAGGTGTGTGGTATAGCAGTGGTATAGGGTCAGTAATGGTAATGTAACAGGTCAGGTGTGTGGTATAGCAGTGGTACAGGGTCAGTAATGGTAATGTAGCAGGTCAGGTGTGTGGTATAACAGTGGTATAGGGTCAGTAATGGTAATGTAGCAGGTCAGGTGTGTGGTATAGCAGTGGTACAGGGTCAGTAATGGTAATGTAACAGGTCAGGTGTGTGGTATAGCAGTGGTACAGGGTCAGTAATGGTAATGTAGCAGGTCAGGTGTGTGGTATAGCAGTGGTATAGGGTCAGTAATGGTAATGTAGCAGGTCAGGTGTGTGGTATAGCAGTGGTATAGGGTCAGTAATGGTAATGTAACAGGTCAGGTGTGTGGTATAGCAGTGGTACAGGGTCAGTAATGGTAATGTAGCAGGTCAGGTGTGTGGTATAGCAGTGGTACAGGGTCAGTAATGGTAATGTACAGGTCAGGTGTGTGGTATAGCAGTGGTACAGGGTCAGTATTGGTAATGTAGCAGGTCAGGTGTGTGGTATAGCAGTGGTACAGGGTCAGTAATGGTAATGTAGCAGGTCAGGTGTGTGGTATAGCAGTGGTATAGGGTCAGTAATGGTAATGTAGCAGGTCAGGTGTGTGGTATAGCAGTGGTACAGGGTCAGTAATGGTAATGTAACAGGTCAGGTGTGTGGTATAGCAGTGGTACAGGGTCAGTAATGGTAATGTAGCAGGTCAGGTGTGAGGTATAGCAGTGGTATAGGGTCAGTAATGGTAATGTAACAGGTCAGGTGTGTGGTATAGCAGTGGTATAGGGTCAGTAATGGTAATGTAGCAGGTCAGGTGTGTGGTATAGCAGTGGTATAGGGTCAGTAATGGTAATGTAACAGGTCAGGTGTGTGGTATAGCAGTGGTATAGGGTCAGTAATGGTAATGTAGCAGGTCAGGTGTGTGGTATAGCAGTGGTATAGGGTCAGTAATGGTAATGTAGCAGGTCAGGTGTGTGGTATAGCAGTGGTATAGGGTCAGTAATGGTAATGTAGCAGGTCAGGTGTGTGGTATAGCAGTGGTACAGGGTCAGTAATGGTAATGTAGCAGGTCAGGTGTGTGGTATAGCAGTGGTACAGGGTCAGTAATGGTAATGTAGCAGGTCAGGTGTGTGGTATAGCAGTGGTACAGGGTCAGTAATGGTAATGTAACAGGTCAGGTGTGTGGTATAGCAGTGGTATAGGGTCAGTAATGGTAATGTAGCAGGTCAGGTGTGTGGTATAGCAGTGGTATAGGGTCAGTAATGGTAATGTAGCAGGTCAGGTGTGTGGTATAGCAGTGGTACAGGGTCAGTAATGGTAATGTAACAGGTCAGGTGTGTGGTATAGCAGTGGTATAGGGTCAGTAATGGTAATGTAGCAGGTCAGGTGTGTGGTATAGCAGTGGTACAGGGTCAGTAATGGTAATGTAGCAGGTCAGGTGTGTGGTATAGCAGTGGTATAGGGTCAGTAATGGTAATGTAACAGGTCAGGTGTGTGGTATAGCAGTGGTACAGGGTCAGTAATGGTAATGTAGCAGGTCAGGTGTGTGGTATAGCAGTGGTACAGGGTCAGTAATGGTAATGTAGCAGGTCAGGTGTGTGGTATAGCAGTGGTACAGGGTCAGTAATGGTAATGTAGCAGGTCAGGTGTGTGGTATAGCAGTGGTACAGGGTCAGTAATGGTAATGTAACAGGTCAGGTGTGTGGTATAGCAGTGGTACAGGGTCAGTAATGGTAATGTACAGGTCAGGTGTGTGGTATAGCAGTGGTATAGGGTCAGTAATGGTAATGTAACAGGTCAGGTGTGTGGTATAGCAGTGGTATAGGGTCAGTAATGGTAATGTAGCAGGTCAGGTGTGGGGTATAGCAGTTGTACAGGGTCAGTAATGGTAATGTAGCAGGTCAGGTGTGTGGTATAGCAGTGGTACAGGGTCAGTAATGGTAATGTAGCAGGTCAGGTGTGTGGTATAGCAGTGGTATAGGGTCAGTAATGGTAATGTAACAGGTCAGGTGTGTGGTATAGCAGTGGTACAGGGTCAGTAATGGTAATGTAGCAGGTCAGGTGTGTGGTATAGCAGTGGTATAGGGTCAGTAATAATAATGTAACAGGTCAGGTGTGTGGTATAGCAGTGGTATAGTGTCAGTAATGGTAATGTAACAGGTCAGGTGTGTGGTATAGCAGTGGTACAGGGTCAGTAATGGTAATGTAACAGGTCAGGTGTGTGGTATAGCAGTGGTATAGGGTCAGTAATAATAATGTAACAGGTCAGGTGTGTGGTATAGCAGTGGTATAGGGTCAGTAATGGTAATGTAACAGGTCAGGTGTGTGGTATAGCAGTGGTATAGGGTCAGTAATGGTAATGTACAGGTCAGGTGTGTGGTATAGCAGTGGTATAGGGTCAGTAATGGTAATGTAACAGGTCACGTGTGTGGTATAGCAGTGGTATAGGGTCAGTAATGGTAATGTAACAGGTCAGGTGTGTGGTATAGCAGTGGTATAGGGTCAGTAATGGTAATGTAGCAGGTCAGGTGTGTGGTATAGCAGTGGTACAGGGCCAGTAATGGTAATGTACAGGTCATGTGTGTGGTATAGCAGTGGTACAGGGTCAGTAATGGTAATGTAGCAGGTCAGGTGTGTGGTATAGCAGTGGTACAGGGTCAGTAATGGTAATGTAGCAGGTCAGGTGTGTGGTATAGCAGTGGTACAGGGTCAGTAATGGTAATGTAACAGGTCAGGTGTGTGGTATAGCAGTGGTATAGGATCAGTAATGGTAATGTAGCAGGTCAGGTGTGTGGTATAGCAGTGGTATAGGGTCAGTAATGGTAATGTAGCAGGTCAGGTGTGTGGTATAGCAGTGGTACAGGGTCAGTAATGGTAATGTACAGGTCAGGTGTGTGGTATAGCAGTGGTACAGGGTCAGTAATGGTAATGTAGCAGGTCAGGTGTGAGGTATAGCAGTGGTACAGGGTCAGTAATGGTAATGTAGCAGGTCAGGTGTGTGGTATAGCAGTGGTATAGGGTCAGTAATGGTAATGTAGCAGGTCAGGTGTGGGGTATAGCAGTGGTACAGGGTCAGTAATGGTAATGTAACAGGTCAGGTGTGTGGTATAGCAGTGGTATAGGATCAGTAATGGTAATGTAGCAGGTCAGGTGTGTGGTATAGCAGTGGTATAGGGTCAGTAATGGTAATGTACAGGTCAGGTGTGTGGTATAGCAGTTGTACAGGGTCAGTAATGGTAATGTAGCAGGTCAGGTGTGTGGTATAGCAGTGGTATAGGGTCAGTAATGGTAATGTAGCAGGTCAGGTGTGTGGTATAGCAGTGGTACAGGGTCAGTAATGGTAATGTAACAGGTCAGGTGTGTGGTATAGCAGTGGTACAGGGTCAGTAATGGTAATGTAACAGGTCAGGTGTGTGGTATAGCAGTGGTACAGGGTCAGTAATGGTAATGTAACAGGTCAGGTGTGTGGTATAGCAGTGGTATAGGATCAGTAATGGTAATGTAGCAGGTCAGGTGTGTGGTATAGCAGTGGTATAGGGTCAGAAATGGTAATGTAACAGGTCAGGTGTGTGGTATAGCAGTGGTATAGGGTCAGTAATGGTAATGTAACAGGTCAGGTGTGTGGTATAGCAGTGGTATAGGGTCAGTAATGGTAATGTAGCAGGTCAGGTGTGTGGTATAGCAGTGGTATAGGGTCAGTAATGGTAATGTAGCAGGTCAGGTGTGTGGTATAGCAGTGGTATAGGGTCAGTAATGGTAATGTACAGGTCAGGTGTGTGGTATAGCAGTGGTATAGGGTCAGTAATGGTAATGTACAGGTCAGGTGTGTGGTATAGCAGTGGTATAGGGTCAGTAATGGTAATGTAACAGGTCAGGTGTGTGGTATAGCAGTGGTATAAGGTCAGTAATGGTAATGTAGCAGGTCAGGTGTGTGGTATAGCAGTGGTATAGGGTCAGTAATGGTAATGTAGCAGGTCAGGTGTGTGGTATAGCAGTGGTATAGGGTCAGTAATGGTAATGTAGCAGGTCAGGTGTGTGGTATAGCAGTGGTATAGGGTCAGTAATGGTAATGTAGCAGGTCAGGTGTGTGGTATAGCAGTGGTATAGGGTCAGTAATGGTAATGTAGCAGGTCAGGTGTGTGGTATAGCAGTGGTATAGGGTCAGTAATGGTAATGTAGCAGGTCAGGTGTGTGGTATAGCAGTGGTACAGGGTCAGTAATGGTAATGTAGCAGGTCAGGTGTGTGGTATAGCAGTGGTATAGGGTCAGTAATGGTAATGTAGCAGGTCAGGTGTGTGGTATAGCAGTGGTACAGGGTCAGTAATGGTAATGTAACAGGTCAGGTGTGTGGTATAGCAGTGGTACAGGGTCAGTAATGGTAATGTAACAGGTCAGGTGTGTGGTATAGCAGTGGTATAGGGTCAGTAATGGTAATGTAACAGGTCAGGTGTGTGGTATAGCAGTGGTATAGGGTCAGTAATGGTAATGTAGCAGGTCAGGTGTGTGGTATAGCAGTGGTACAGGGTCAGTAATGGTAATGTAGCAGGTCAGGTGTGTGGTATAGCAGTGGTACAGGGTCAGTAATGGTAATGTAGCAGGTCAGGTGTGTGGTATAGCAGTGGTATAGGGTCAGTAATGGTAATGTACAGGTCAGGTGTGTGGTATAGCAGTGGTATAGGGTCAGTAATGGTAATGTAGCAGGTCAGGTGTGTGGTATAGCAGTGGTATAGGGTCAGTAATGATAATGTAACAGGTCAGGTGTGTGGTATAGCAGTGGTATAGGGTCAGTAATGGTAATGTAGCAGGTCAGGTGTGTTGTATAGCAGTGGTATAGGGTCAGTAATGGTAATGTAGCAGGTCAGGTGTGTGGTATAGCAGTGGTACAGGGTCAGTAATGGTAATGTAGCAGGTCAGGTGTGTGGTATAGCAGTGGTACAGGGTCAGTAATTGTAATGTACAGGTCAGGTGTGTGGTATAGCAGTGGTACAGGGTCAGTAATGGTAATGTAGCAGGTCAGGTGTGTGGTATAGCAGTGGTACAGGGTCAGTAATGGTAATGTAACAGGTCAGGTGTGTGGTATAGCAGTGGTATAGGGTCAGTAATGGTAATGTAGCAGGTCAGGTGTGTGGTATAGCAGTGGTACAGGGTCAGTAATGGTAATGTAGCAGGTCAGGTGTGTGGTATAGCAGTGGTATAGGGTCAGTAATGGTAATGTAACAGGTCAGGTGTGTGGTATAGCAATGGTACAGGGTCAGTAATGGTAATGTAGCAGGTCAGGTGTGAGGTATAGCAGTAGTACAGGGTCAGTAATGGTAATGTAGCTGGTCAGGTGTGTGGTATAGCAGTGGTATAGGGTCAGTAATGGTAATGTACAGGTCAGGTGTGTGGTATAGCAGTGGTATAGGGTCAGTAATGGTAATGTAGCAGGTCAGGTGTGTGGTATAGCAGTGGTATAGGGTCAGTAATGGTAATGTAGCAGGTCAGGTGTGAGGTATAGCAGTAGTACAGGGTCAGTAATGGTAATGTAGCTGGTCAGGTGTGTGGTATAGCAGTGGTA
Organism: Rhinoderma darwinii; assembly: GCF_050947455.1. Classification (NCBI taxonomy): domain Eukaryota; kingdom Metazoa; phylum Chordata; class Amphibia; order Anura; family Rhinodermatidae; genus Rhinoderma; species Rhinoderma darwinii. The sequence goes on from NC_134687.1 coordinate 9,155,626, forward strand.
CAGGGTCAGTAATGGTAATGTACAGGTCAGGTGTGTGGTATAGCAGTGGTATAGTGTCAGTAATGGTAATGTACAGGTCAGGTGTGTGGTATAGCAGTGGTATAGGATCAGTAATGGTAATGTAGCAGGTCAGGTGTGTGGTATTGCAGTGGTATAGGGTCAGTAATGGTAATGTAGCAGGTCAGGTGTGTGGTATAGCAGTGGTACAGGGTCAGTAATGGTAATGTAGCAGGTCAGGTGTGTGGTATAGCAGTGGTATAGGGTCAGTAATGGTAATGTAGCAGGTCAGGTGTGTGGTATAGCAGTGGTATAGGGTCAGTAATGGTAATGTAGCAGGTCAGGTGTGTGGTATAGCAGTGGTACAGGGTCAGTAATGGTAATGTAACAGGTCAGGTGTGTGGTATAGCAGTGGTACAGGGTCAGTAATGGTAATGTAACAGGTCAGGTGTGTGGTATAGCAGTGGTACAGGGTCAGTAATGGTAATGTAGCAGGTCAGGTGTGTGGTATAGCAGTGGTATAGGGTCAGTAATGGTAATGTAACAGGTCAGGTGTGTGGTATAGCAGTGGTATAGGGTCAGTAATGGTAATGTAGCAGGTCAGGTGTGTGGTATAGCAGTGGTATATGGTCAGTAATGGTAATGTAGCAGGTCAGGTGTGTGGTATAGCAGTGGTATAGGGTCAGTAATGGTAATGTAACAGGTCAGGTGTGTGGTATAGCAGTGGTACAGGGTCAGTAATGGTAATGTAGCAGGTCAGGTGTGTGGTATAGCAGTGGTATAGGGTCAGTAATGGTAATGTAGCAGGTCAGGTGTGTGGTATAGCAGTGGTATAGGGTCAGTAATGGTAATGTAACAGGTCAGGTGTGTGGTATAGCAGTGGTACAGGGTCAGTAATGGTAATGTAGCAGGTCAGGTGTGGGGTATAGCAGTGGTATAGGGTCAGTAATGGTAATGTAGCAGGTCAGGTGTGTGGTGTAGCAGTGGTACAGGGTCAGTAATGGTAATGTAGCAGGTCAGGTGTGTGGTATAGCAGTGGTATAGGGTCAGTAATGGTAATGTAGCAGGTCAGGTGTGTGGTATAGCAGTGGTACAGGGTCAGTAATGGTAGTGTAACAGGTCAGGTGTGTGATATAGCAGTGGTATAGGGTCAGTAATGGTAATGTATCAGGTCAGGTGTGTGGTATAGCAGTGGTATAGGGTCAGTAATGGTAATGTAACAGGTCAGGTGTGTGGTGTAGTAGTGGTACAGGGTCAGTAATGGTAATGTAACAGGTCAGGTGTGTGGTATAGCAGTGGTACAGGGTCAGTAATGGTAATGTAGCAGGTCAGGTGTGTGGTATAGCAGTGGTACAGGGTCAGTAATGGTAATGTAGCAGGTCAGGTGTGTGGTATAGCAGTGGTACAGGGTCAGTAATGGTAATGTAGCAGGTCAGGTGTGGGGTATAGCAGTGGTACAGGGTCAGTAATGGTAATGTAGCAGGTCAGGTGTGTTGTATAGCAGTGGTACAGGGTCAGTAATTGTAATGTAACAGGTCAGGTGTGTGGTTTAGCAGTGGTACAGGGTCAGTAATGGTAATGTAACAGGTCAGGTGTGTGGTATAGCAGTGGTACAGGGTCAGTAATGGTAATGTAACAGGTCAGGTGTGTGGTATAGCAGTGGTATAGGGTCAGTAATGGTAATGTAACAGGTCAGGTGTGTGGTATAGCAGTGGTATTGGGTCAGTAATGGTAATGTAACAGGTCAGGTGTGTGGTATAGCAGTGGTATAGGGTCAGTAATGGTAATGTAACAGGTCAGGTGTGTGGTATAGCAGTGGTATAGGGTCAGTAATGGTAATGTAACAGGTCAGGTGTGTGGTATAGCAGTGGTATAGGGTCAGTAATGGTAATGTAGCAGGTCAGGTGTGTGGTATAGCAGTGGTATAGGGTCAGTAATGGTAATGTAGCAGGTCAGGTGTGTGGTATAGCAGTGGTATAGGGTCAGTAATGGTAATGTAGCAGGTCAGGTGTGTGGTATAGCAGTGGTACAGGGTCAGTAATGGTAATGTAGCAGGTCAGGTGTGTGGTATAGCAGTGGTATAGGGTCAGTAATGGTAATGTAGCAGGTCAGGTGTGAGGTATAGCAGTAGTACAGGGTCAGTAATGGTAATGTAGCTGGTCAGGTGTGTGGTATAGCAGTGGTATAGGGTCAGTAATGGTAATGTAGCAGGTCAGGTGTGTGGTATAGCAGTGGTACAGGGTCAGTAATGGTAATGTAGCAGGTCAGGTGTGTGGTATAGCAGTGGTACAGGGTCAGTAATGGTAATGTAGCAGGTCAGGTGTGTGGTATAGCAGTGGTATAGGGTCAGTAATGGTAATGTAGCAGGTCAGGTGTGTGGTATAGCAGTGGTATAGGGTCAGTAATTGTAATGTAGCAGGTCAGGTGTGTGGTATAGCAGTGGTACAGGGTCAGTAATGGTAATGTAGCAGGTCAGGTGTGTGGTATAGCAGTGGTACAGGTTCAGTAATGGTAATGTAGCAGGTCAGGTGTGTGGTGTAGCAGTGGTACAGGGTCAGTAATGGTAATGTAGCAGGTCAGGTGTGTGGTATAGCAGTGGTATAGTGTCAGTAATGGTAATGTACAGGTCAGGTGTGTGATATAGCAGTGGTATAGGGTCAGTAATGGTAATGTAGCAGGTCAGGTGTGTGGTATAGCAGTGGTATAGGATCAGTAATGGTAATGTAGCAGGTCAGGTGTGTGGTATTGCAGTGGTATAGGGTCAGTAATGGTAATGTAGCAGGTCAGGTGTGTGGTATAGCAGTGGTACAGGGTCAGTAATGGTAATGTAGCAGGTCAGGTGTGTGGTATAGCAGTGGTACAGGGTCAGTAATGGTAATGTAGCAGGTCAGGTGTGTGGTATAGCAGTGGTACAGGGTCAGTAATGGTAATGTAGCAGGTCAGGTGTGTGGTATAGCAGTGGTATAGGGTCAGTAATGGTAATGTAGCAGGTCAGGTGTGTGGTATAGCAGTGGTATAGGGTCAGTAATGGTAATGTAACAGGTCAGGTGTGTGGTATAGCAGTGGTATAGGGTCAGTAATGGTAATGTAGCAGGTCAGGTGTGTGGTATAGCAGTGGTACAGGCTCAGTAATGGTAATGTAGCAGGTCAGGTGTGTGGTATAGCAGTGGTACAGGGTCAGTAATGGTAATGTAGCAGGTCAGGTGTGTGGTATAGCAGTGGTACAGGGTCAGTAATGGTAATGTAGCAGGTCAGGTGTGTGGTATAGCAGTGGTATAGGGTCAGTAATGGTAATGTAACAGGTCAGGTGTGTGGTATAGCAGTGGTACAGGGTCAGTAATGGTAATGTAGCAGGTCAGGTGTGTGGTACATCAGTGGTACAGGGTCAGTAATGGTAATGTAACAGGTCAGGTGTGTGGTATAGCAGTGGTATAGGGTCAGTAATGGTAATGTAACAGGTCAGGTGTGTGGTATAGCAGTGGTACAGGGTCAGTAATGGTAATGTAGCAGGTCAGGTGTGTGGTATAGCAGTGGTATAGGGTCAGTAATGGTAATGTAGCAGGTCAGGTGTGTGGTATAGCAGTGGTATAGGGTCAGTAATGGTAATGTAGCAGGTCAGGTGTGTGGTATAGCAGTGGTATAGGGTCAGTAATGGTAATGTACAGGTCAGGTGTGTGGTATAGCAGTGGTATAGGGTCAGTAATGGTAATGTAGCAGGTCAGGTGTGTGGTATAGCAGTGGTACAGGGTCAGTAATGGTAATGTAGCAGGTCAGGTGTGTGGTATAGCAGTGGTATAGGGTCAGTAATGGTAATGTAGCAGGTCAGGTGTGTGGTATAGCAGTGGTATAGGGTCAGTAATGGTAATGTAGCAGGTCAGGTGTGGGGTATAGCAGTGGTACAGGGTCAGTAATGGTAATGTACAGGTCAGGTGTGTGGTATAGCAGTGGTATAGGGTCAGTAATGGTAATGTAACAGGTCAGGTGTGTGGTATAGCAGTGGTACAGGGTCAGTAATGGTAATGTAGCAGGTCAGGTGTGTGGTATAGCAGTGGTACAGGGTCAGTAATGGTAATGTAGCAGGTCAGGTGTGTGGTATAGCAGTGGTACAGGGTCAGTAATGGTAATGTAGCAGGTCAGGTGTGTGGTATAGCAGTGGTACAGGGTCAGTAATGGTAATGTAACAGGTCAGGTGTGTGGTATAGCAGTGGTATAGGGTCAGTAATGGTAATGTAGCAGGTCAGGTGTGTGGTATAGCAGTGGTACAGGGTCAGTAATGGTAATGTAGCAGGTCAGGTGTGTGGTATAGCAGTGGTATAGGGTCAGTAATGGTAATGTAGCAGGTCAGGTGTGTGGTATAGCAGTGGTATAGGGTCAGTAATGGTAATGTACAGGTCAGGTGTGTGGTATAGCAGTGGTACAGGGTCAGTAATGGTAATGTACAGGTCAGGTGTGGGGTATAGCAGTGGTACAGGGTCAGTATTGCTAATGTACAGGTCAGGTGTGTGGTATAGCAGTGGTATAGGGTCAGTAATGGCAATGTAGCAGGTCAGGTGTGTGGTATAGCAGTGGTACAGGGTCAGTAATGGTAATGTAGCAGGTCAGGTGTGTGGTATAGCAGTGGTACAGGCTCAGTAATGGTAATGTAACAGGTCAGGTGTGTGGTATAGCAGTTGTACAGGGTGTCAGTAATGGTAATGTAACAGGTCAGGTGTGTGATATAGCAGTGGTATAGGGTCAGTAATGGTAATGTAGCAGGTCAGGTGTGTGGTATAGCAGTGGTATAGGGTCAGTAATGGTAATGTAACAGGTCAGGTGTGTGGTATAGCAGTGGTATAGGGTCAGTATTGCTAATGTACAGGTCAGGTGTGTGGTATAGCAGTGGTACAGGGTCAGTAATGGTAATGTAACAGGTCAGGTGTGTGGTATAACAGTGGTATAGGGTCAGTAATGGTAATGTAGCAGGTCAGGTGTGTGGTATAGCAGTGGTACAGGGTCAGTAATGGTAATGTAGCAGGTCAGGTGTGTGGTATAGCAGTGGTACAGGGTCAGTAATGGTAATGTAACAGGTCAGGTGTGTGGTATAGCAGTGGTACAGGGTCAGTAATGGTAATGTAACAGGTCAGGTGTGTGGTATAACAGTGGTATAGGGTCAGTAATGGTAATGTAGCAGGTCAGGTGTGTGGTATAACAGTGGTATAGGGTCAGTAATGGTAATGTAGCAGGTCAGGTGTGTGGTATAGCAGTGGTATAGGGTCAGTAATGGTAATGTACAGGTCAGGTATGAGGTATAGCAGTGGTATAGGGTCAGTAATGGTAATGTAGCAGGTCAGGTGTGTGGTATAGCAGTGGTACAGGGTCAGTAATGGTAATGTACAGGTCAGGTGTGTGGTATAGCAGTGGTACAGGGTCAGTAATGGTAATGTACAGGTCAGGTGTGTGGTATAGCAGTGGTATAGGGTCAGTAATGGTAATGTAGCAGGTCAGGTGTGTGGTATAGCAGTGGTATAGGGTCAGTAATGGTAATGTAGCAGGTCAGGTGTGTGGTATAGCAGTGGTATAGGGTCAGTAATGGTAATGTAGCAGGTCAGGTGTGAGGTATAGCAGTGGTACAGGGTCAGTAATGGTAATGTAGCAGGTCAGGTGTGTGGTATAGCAGTGGTATAGGGTCAGTAATGGTAATGTAACAGGTCAGGTGTGTGGTATAGCAGTGGTACAGGGTCAGTACTGGTAATGTAGCAGGTCAGGTGTGAGGTATAGCAGTGGTATATGGTCAGTAATGGTAATGTAGCAGGTCAGGTGTGTGGTATAGCAGTGGTACAGGGTCAGTAATGGTAATGTACAGGTCAGGTGTGTGGTATAACAGTGGTACAGGGTCAGTAATGGTAATGTAACAGGTCAGGTGTGTGGTATAGCAGTGGTAGAGGGTCAGTAATGGTAATGTACAGGTCAGGTGTGTGGTATAGCAGTGGTACAGGGTCAGTAATGGTAATGTAACAGGTCAGGTGTGTGGTATAGCAGTGGTATAGGGCCAGTAATGGTAATGTAGCAGGTCAGGTGTGTGGTATAGCAGTGGTACAGGGTCAGTAATGGTAATGTAGCAGGTCAGGTGTGTGGTATAGCAGTGGTATAGGGTCAGTAATGGTAATGTAGCAGGTCAGGTGAGTGGTATAGCAGTGGTATAGGGTCAGTAATGGTAATGTAGCAGGTCAGGTGTGTGGTATAGCAGTGGTACAGGGTCAGTAATGGTAATGTAGCAGGTCAGGTGTGTGGTATAGCAGTGGTACAGGGTCAGTAATGGTAATGTAGCAGGTCAGGTGTGTGGTATAGCAGTGGTATAGGGTCAGTAATGGTAATGTAACAGGTCAGGTGTGTGGTATAGCAGTGGTACAGGGTCAGTAATGGTAATGTAACAGGTCAGGTGTGTGGTATAGCAGTGGTACAGGGTCAGTAATGGTAATGTAACAGGTCAGGTGTGTGGTATAGCAGTGGTATAGGGTCAGTAATGGTAATGTAACAGGTCAGGTGTGTGGTATAGCAGTGGTATAGGGTCAGTAATGGTAATGTAGCAGGTCAGGTGTGTGGTATAGCAGTGGTATAGGGTCAGTAATGGTAATGTAGCAGGTCAGGTGTGTGGTATAGCAGTGGTATAGGGTCAGTAATGGTAATGTAGCAGGTCAGGTGTGTGGTATAGCAGTGGTACAGGGTCAGTAATGGTAATGTAGCAGGTCAGGTGTGTGGTATATCAGTGGTACAGGGTCAGTAATGGTAATGTAGCAGGTCAGGTGTGTGGTATAGCAGTGGTATAGGGTCAGTAATGGTAATGTAGCAGGTCAGGTGTGTGGTATAGCAGTGGTACAGGGTCAGTAATGGTAATGTAGCAGGTCAGGTGTGTGGTATAGCAGTGGTATAGGGTCAGTAATGGTAATGTAGCAGGTCAGGTGTGTGGTGTAGCAGTGGTATAGGGTCAGTAATGGTAATGTAGCAGGTCAGGTGTGTGGTATAGCAGTGGTACAGGGTCAGTAATGGTAATGTAGCAGGTCAGGTGTGTGGTATATCAGTGGTACAGGGTCAGTAATGGTAATGTAACAGGTCAGGTGTGTGGTATAGCAGTGGTATAGGGTCAGTAATGGTAATGTAGCAGGTCAGGTGTGTGGTATAGCAGTGGTACAGGGTCAGTAATGGTAATGTAGCAGGTCAGGTGTGTGGTATAGCAGTGGTATGGGGTCAGTAATGGTAATGTAGCAGGTCAGGTGTGTGGTATAGCAGTGGTACAGGGTCAGTAATGGTAATGTAACAGGTCAGGTGTGTGGTATAGCAGTGGTATAGGGTCAGTAATGGTAATGTAGCAGGTCAGGTGTGTGGTATAGCAGTGGTATAGGGTCAGTAATGGTAATGTAGCAGGTCAGGTGTGTGGTATAGCAGTGGTATAGGGTCAGTAATGGTAATGTAGCAGGTCAGGTGTGTGGTATAGCAGTGGTACAGGGTCAGTAATGGTAATGTAGCAGGTCAGGTGTGTGGTATAGCAGTGGTATAGGGTCAGTAATGGTAATGTAGCAGGTCAGGTGTGTGGTATAGCAGTGGTACAGGGTCAGTAATGGTAATGTAGCAGGTCAGGTGTGGGGTATAGCAGTGGTATAGGGTCAGTAATGGTAATGTAGCAGGTCAGGTGTGTGGTATAGCAGTGGTATAGGGTCAGTAATGGTAATGTAACAGGTCAGGTGTGTGGTATAGCAGTAGTACAGGGTCAGTAATGGTAATGTAGCAGGTCAGGTGTGTGGTATAGCAGTGGTACAGGGTCAGTAATGGTAATGTAGCAGGTCAGGTGTGTGGTATAGCAGTGGTACAGGGTCAGTAATGGTAATGTAGCAGGTCAGGTGTGAGGTATAGCAGTGGTATAGGGTCAGTAATGGTAATGTAGCAGGTCAGGTGTGTGGTATAGCAGTGGTATAGGATCAGTAATGGTAATGTAGCAGGTCAGGTGTGTGGTATAGCAGTGGTATAGGGTCAGTAATGGTAATGTACAGGTCAGGTGTGTGGTATAGCAGTGGTACAGGGTCAGTAATGGTAATGTAGCAGGTCAGGTGTGTGGTATAGCAGTGGTATAGGGTCAGTAATGGTAATGTAGCAGGTCAGGTGTGTGGTGTAGCAGTGGTATAGGGTCAGTAATGGTAATGTAGCAGGTCAGGTGTGTGGTATAGCAGTGGTATAGGGTCAGTAATGGTAATGTAGCAGGTCAGGTGTGTGGTATAGCAGTGGTATAGGGTCAGTAATGGTAATGTAGCAGGTCAGGTGTGTGGTATAGCAGTGGTACAGGGTCAGTAATGGTAATGTAGCAGGTCAGGTGTGTGGTATAGCAGTGGTACAGGGTCAGTAATGGTAATGTAGCAGGTCAGGTGTGAGGTATAGCAGTGGTACAGGGTCAGTAATGGTAATGTAGCAGGTCAGGTGTGTGGTATAGCAGTGGTACAGGGTCAGTAATGGTAATGTAGCAGGTCAGGTGTGTGGTATAGCAGTGGTACAGGGTCAGTAATGGTAATGTAGCAGGTCCGGTGTGTGGTATAGCAGTGGTATAGGGTCAGTAATGGTAATGTAGCAGGTCAGGTGTGTGGTATAGCAGTGGTACAGGGTCAGTAATGGTAATGTAACAGGTCAGGTGTGTGGTATAGCAGTGGTATAGGGTCAGTAATGGTAATGTAGCAGGTCAGGTGTGTGGTATAGCAGTGGTATAGGGTCAGTAATGGTAATGTAGCAGGTCAGGTGTGTGGTATAGCAGTGGTATAGGGTCAGTAATGGTAATGTAGCAGGTCAGGTGTTTGGTATAGCAGTGGTACAGGGTCAGTAATGGTAATGTAGCAGGTCAGGTGTGTGGTATAGCAGTGGTATAGGGTCAGTAATGGTAATGTAGCAGGTCAGGTGTGTGGTATAGCAGTGGTACAGGGTCAGTAATGGTAATGTAGCAGGTCAGGTGTGTGGTATAGCAGTGGTACAGGGTCAGTAATGGTAATGTAACAGGTCAGGTGTGTGGTATAGCAGTGGTACAGGGTCAGTAATGGTAATGTAACAGGTCAGGTGTGTGGTATAGCAGTGGTACAGGGTCAGTAATGGTAATGTAACAGGTCAGGTGTGTGGTATAGCAGTGGTACAGGGTCAGTAATGGTAATGTAACAGGTCAGGTGTGTGGTATAGCAGTGGTACAGGGTCAGTAATGGTAATGTAACAGGTCAGGTGTGTGGTATAGCAGTGGTATAGGGTCAGTAATGGTAATGTAGCAGGTCAGGTGTGTGGTATAGCAGTGGTACAGGGTCAGTAATGGTAATGTAGCAGGTCAGGTGTGTGGTATAGCAGTGGTATAGGGTCAGTAATGGTAATGTAGCAGGTCAGGTGTGTGGTATAGCAGTGGTACAGGGTCAGTAATGGTAATGTAGCAGGTCAGGTGTGTGGTATAGCAGTGGTACAGGGTCAGTAATGGTAATGTAACAGGTCAGGTGTGTGGTATAGCAGTGGTATAGGGTCAGTAATGGTAATGTAGCAGGTCAGGTGTGTGGTATAGCAGTGGTATAGGGTAAGTAATGGTAATGTAACAGGTCAGGTGTGTGGTATAACAGTGGTACAGGGTCAGTAATGGTAATGTAACAGGTCAGGTGTGTGGTATAGCAGTGGTACAGGGTCAGTAATGGTAATGTGGCAGGTCAGGTGTGTGGTATAGCAGTGGTATAGGGTCAGTAATGGTAATGTAGCAGGTCAGGTGTGTGGTATAGCAGTGGTACAGGGTCAGTAATGGTAATGTAGCAGGTCAGGTGTGTGGTATAGCAGTGGTACAGGGTCAGTAATGGTAATGTAGCAGGTCAGGTGTGTGGTATAGCAGTGGTATAGGGTCAGTAATGGTAATGTAGCAGGTCAGGTGTGTGGTATAGCAGTGGTATAGGGTCAGTAATGGTAATGTAACAGGTCAGGTGTGTGGTATAGCAGTGGTACAGGGTCAGTAATGGTAATGTAGCAGGTCAGGTGTGTGGTATAGCAGTGGTACAGGGTCAGTAATGGTAATGTAGCAGGTCAGGTGTGTGGTATAGCAGTGGTACAGGGTCAGTAATGGTAATGTAGCAGGTCAGGTGTGTGGTATAGCAGTGGTATAGGGTCAGTAATGGTAATGTAGCAGGTCAGGTGTGTGGTATAGCAGTGGTATAGGGTCAGTAATGGTAATGTAACAGGTCAGGTGTGTGGTATAGCAGTGGTATAGGGTCAGTAATGGTAATGTAACAGGTCAGGTGTGTGGTATAGCAGTGGTACAGGGTCAGTAATGGTAATGTAGCAGGTCACGTGTGTGGTATAGCAGTGGTACAGGGTCAGTAATGGTAATGTAGCAGGTCAGGTGTGTGGTATAGCAGTGGTATAGGGTCAGTAATGGTAATGTAACAGGTCAGGTGTGTGGTATAGCAGTGGTACAGGGTCAGTAATGGTAATGTAGCAGGTCAGGTGTGTGGTATAGCAGTGGTACAGGGTCAGTAATGGTAATGTAACAGGTCAGGTGTGTGGTATAGCAGTGGTATAGGGTCAGTAATGGTAATGTAACAGGTCAGGTGTGTGGTATAGCAGTGGTATAGGGTCAGTAATGGTAATGTAACAGGTCAGGTGTGTGGTATAGCAGTGGTACAGGGTCAGTAATGGTAATGTAACAGGTCAGGTGTGTGGTATAGCAGTGGTACAGGGTCAGTAATGGTAATGTAGCAGGTCAGGTGTGTGGTATAGCAGTGGTATAGGGTCAGTAATGGTAATGTAGCAGGTCAGGTGTGTGGTATAGCAGTGGTACAGGGTCAGTAATGGTAATGTAACAGGTCAGGTGTGTGGTATAGCAGTGGTACAGGGTCAGTAATGGTAATGTAGCAGGTCAGGTGTGTGGTATAGCAGTGGTATAGGGTCAGTAATGGTAATGTAACAGGTCAGGTGTGTGGTATAGCAGTGGTATAGGGTCAGTAATGGTAATGTACAGGTCAGGTGTGTGGTATAGCAGTGGTATAGGGTCAGTAATGGTAATGTAGCAGGTCAGGTGTGTGGTATAGCAGTGGTACAGGGTCAGTAATGGTAATGTAACAGGTCAGGTGTGTGGTATAGCAGTGGTACAGGGTCAGTAATGGTAATGTAGCAGGTCAGGTGTGGGGTATAGCAGTGGTACAGGGTCAGTAATGGTAATGTAGCAGGTCAGGTGTGTGGTATAGCAGTGGTATAGGGTCAGTAATGGTAATGTAGCAGGTCAGGTGTGTGGTATAGCAGTGGTACAGGGTCAGTAATGGTAATGTACAGGTCAGGTGTGTGGTATAGCAGTGGTACAGGGTCAGTAATGGTAATGTAACAGGTCAGGTGTGTGGTATAGCAGTGGTATAGGGTCAGTAATGGTAATGTAACAGGTCAGGTGTGTGGTATAGCAGTGGTATAGTGTCAGTAATGGTAATGTAACAGGTCAGGTGTGTGGTATAGTAGTGGTATAGGGTCAGTAATGGTAATGTAACAGGTCAGGTGTGAGGTATAGCAGTGGTATAGGGTCAGTAATGGTAATGTAGCAGGTCAGGTGTGTGGTATAGCAGTGGTATAGGGTCAGTAATGGTAATGTAGCAGGTCAGGTGTGTGGTATAGCAGTGGTACAGGGTCAGTAATGGTAATGTAGCAGGTCAGGTGTGGGGTATAGCAGTGGTACAGGGTCAGTAATGGTAATGTAGCAGGTCAGGTGTGTGGTATAGCAGTGGTATAGGGTCAGTAATGGTAATGTAGCAGGTCAGGTGTGTGGTATAGCAGTGGTACAGGGTCAGTAATGGTAATGTAACAGGTCAGGTGTGGTATAGCAGTGGTATAGGGTCAGTAATGGTAATGTAGAAGGTCAGGTGTGTGGTATAGCAGTGGTACAGGGTCAGTAATGGTAATGTAACAGGTCAGGTGTGTGGTATAGCAGTGGTACAGGGTCAGTAATGGTAATGTAGCAGGTCAGGTGTGTGGTATAGCAGTGGTATAGGGTCAGTAATGGTAATGTATCGGGTCAGGTGTGTGGTATAGCAGTGGTACAGGGTCAGTAATGGTAATGTAACAGGTCAGGTGTGTGGTATAGCAGTGGTACAGGGTCAGTAAAGGTAATGTAGCAGGTCAGGTGTGAGGTATAGCAGTGGTATAGGGTCAGTAATGGTAATGTAACAGGTCAGGTGTGTGGTATAGCAGTGGTACAGGGTCAGTAATGGTAATGTAACAGGTCAGGTGTGAGGTATAGCAGTGGTATAGGGTCAGTAATGGTAATGTACAGGTCAGGTGTGTGGTATAGCAGTGGTATAGGGTCAGTAATGGTAATGTAACAGGTCAGGTGTGTGGTATAGCAGTGGTACAGGGTCAGTAATGGTAATGTACAGGTCAGGTGTGTGGTATAGCAGTGGTACAGGGTCAGTAAAGGTAATGTAGCAGGTCAGGTGTGAGGTATAGCAGTGGTATAGGGTCAGTAATGGTAATGTAACAGGTCAGGTGTGTGGTATAGCAGTGGTACAGGGTCAGTAATGGTAATGTAGCAGGTCAGGTGTGGGGTATAGCAGTGGTATAGGGTCAGTAATGGTAATGTAGCAGGTCAGGTGTGTGGTATAGCAGTGGTACAGGGTCAGTAATGGTAATGTAGCAGGTCAGGTGTGTGGTATAGCAGTGGTATAGGGTCAGTAATGGTAATGTAGCAGGTCAGGTGTGTGGTATAGCAGTGGTACAGGGTCAGTAATGGTAATGTAGCAGGTCAGGTGTGTGGTATAGCAGTGGTATAGGGTCAGTAATGGTAATGTAACAGGTCAGGTGTGGTATAGCAGTGGTATAGGGTCAGTAATGGTAATGTACAGGTCAGTTGTGGGGTATAGCAGTGGTATAGGGTCAGTAATGGTAATGTAGCAGGTCAGGTGTGTGGTATAGCAGTGGTACAGGGTCAGTAATGGTAATGTAACAGGTCAGGTGTGGGGTATAGCAGTGGTACAGGGTCAGTAATGGTAATGTAGCAGGTCAGGTGTGTGGTATAGCAGTGGTACAGGGTCAGTAATGGTAATGTAGCAGGTCAGGTGTGTGGTATAGCAGTGGTATAGGGTCAGTAATGGTAATGTAACAGGTCAGGTGTGTGGTATAGCAGTGGTATAGGGTCAGTAATGGTAATGTAGCAGGTCAGGTGTGTGGTATAGCAGTGGTACAGGGTCAGTAATGGTAATGTACAGGTCAGGTGTGTGGTATAGCAGTGGTACAGGATCAGTAATGGTAATGTAGCAGGTCAGGTGTGTGGTATAGCAGTGGTATAGGGTCAGTAATGGTAATGTAGCAGGTCAGGTGTGTGGTATAGCAGTGGTATAGGGTCAGTAATGGTAATGTAGCAGGTCAGGTGTGTGGTATAGCAGTGGTACAGGGTCAGTAATGGTAATGTAGCAGGTCAGGTGTGTGGTATAGCAGTGGTACAGAGTCAGTAATGGTAATGTAACAGGTCAGGTGTGTGGTATAGCAGTGGTATAGGGTCAGTAATGGTAATGTAGCAGGTCAGGTGTGTGGTATAGCAGTGGTATAGGGTCAGTAATGGTAATGTAGCAGGTCAGGTGTGTGGTATAGCAGTGGTACAGGGTCAGTAATGGTAATGTACAGGTCAGGTGTGTGGTATAGCAGTGGTACAGGGTCAGTAATGGTAATGTAGCAGGTCAGGTGTGTGGTATAGCAGTGGTATAGGGTCAGTAATGGTAATGTACAGGTCAGGTGTGTGGTATAGCAGTGGTACAGGGTCAGTAATGGTGATGTAACAGGTCAGGTGTGTGGTATAGCAGTGGTACAGGGTCAGTAATGGTAATGTAGCAGGTCAGGTGTGTGGTATAGCAGTGGTATAGGGTCAGTAATGGTAATGTAGCAGGTCAGGTGTGTGGTATAGCAGTGGTACAGGGTCAGTAATGGTAATGTAGCAGGTCAGGTGTGTGGTATAGCAGTGGTATAGGGTCAGTAATGGTAATGTAGCAGGTCAGGTGTGTGGTATAGCAGTGGTATAGGGTCAGTAATGGTAATGTAGCAGGTCAGGTGTGTGGTATAGCAGTGGTACAGGGTCAGTAATGGTAATGTAGCAGGTCAGGTGTGGGGGTATAGCAGTTGTACAGGGTCAGTAATGGTAATGTAGCAGGTCAGGTGTGTGGTATAGCAGTGGTATAGGGTCAGTAATGGTAATGTAGCAGGTCAGGTGTGTGGTATAGCAGTGGTATAGGGTCAGTAATGGTAATGTAACAGGTCAGGTGTGTGGTATAGCAGGGGTACAGGGTCAGTAATGGTAATGTAGCAGGTCAGGTGTGTGGTATAGCAGTTGTACAGGGTCAGTAATGGTAATGTAGCAGGTCAGGTGTGTGGTATAGCAGTGGTATAGGGTCAGTAATGGTAATGTAGCAGGTCAGGTGTGTGGTATAGCAGTGGTATAGGGTCAGTAATGGTAATGTAGCAGGTCAGGTGTGTGGTATAGCAGTGGTACAGGGTCAGTAATGGTAATGTACAGGTCAGGTGTGTGGTATAGCAGTGGTACAGGGTCAGTAATGGTAATGTAACAGGTCAGGTGTGTGGTATAGCAGTGGTATAGGATCAGTAATGGTAATGTAGCAGGTCAGGTGTGTGGTATAGCAGTGGTACAGGCTCAGTAATGGTGATGTAACAGGTCAGGTGTGTGGTATAGCAGTGGTATAGGGTCAGTAATGGTAATGTAACAGGTCAGGTGTGTGGTATAGCAGTGGTACAGGGTCAGTAATGGTAATGTAGCAGGTCAGGTGTGTGGTATAGCAGTGGTATAGGGTCAGTAATGGTAATGTACAGGTCAGGTGTGTGGTATAGCAGTGGTATAGGGTCAGTAATGGTAATGTAGCAGGTCAGGTGTGTGGTATAGCAGTGGTACAGGGTCAGTAATGGTAATGTAGCAGGTCAGGTGTGTGGTATAGCAGTGGTACAGGGTCAGTAATGGTAATGTAACAGGTCAGGTGTGAGGTATAGCAGTGGTATAGGGTCAGTAATGGTAATGTAGCTGGTCAGGTGTGTGGTATAGCAGTGGTACAGGGTCAGTAATGGTAATGTAACAGGTCAGGTGTGAGGTATAGCAGTGGTATAGGGTCAGTAATGGTAATGTAGCAGGTCAGGTGTGTGGTATAGCAGTGGTACAGGGTCAGTAATGGTAATGTAACAGGTCAGGTGTGAGGTATAGCAGTGGTATAGGGTCAGTAATGGTAATGTAACAGGTCAGGTGTGTGGTATAGCAGTGGTACAGGGTCAGTAATGGTAATGTAGCAGGTCAGGTGTGTGGTATAGCAGTGGTATAGGGTCAGTAATGGTAATGTAGCAGGTCAGGTGTGTGGTATAGCAGTGGTACAGGGTCAGTAATGGTAATGTAACAGGTCAGGTGTGAGGTATAGCAGTGGTATAGGGTCAGTAATGGTAATGTAACAGGTCAGGTGTGTGGTATAGCAGTGGTACAGGGTCAGTAATGGTAATGTAGCAGGTCAGGTGTGGGGTATAGCAGTGGTACAGGGTCAGTAATGGTAATGTAGCAGGTCAGGTGTGTGGTATAGCAGTGGTACAGGGTCAGTAATGGTAATGTAACAGGTCAGGTGTGGTATAGCAGTGGTATAGGGTCAGTAATGGTAATGTAGAAGGTCAGGTGTGTGGTATAGCAGTGGTATAGGGTCAGTAATGGTAATGTAACAGGTCAGGTGTGGTATAGCAGTGGTATAGGGTCAGTAATGGTAATGTAGAAGGTCAGGTGTGTGGTATAGCAGTGGTACAGGGTCAGTAATGGTAATGTAACAGGTCAGGTGTGTGGTATAGCAGTGGTACAGGGTCAGTAATGGTAATGTAGCAGGTCAGGTGTGTGGTATAGCAGTGGTACAGGGTCAGTAATGGTAATGTAGCAGGTCAGGTGTGTGGTATAGCAGTGGTATAGGGTCAGTAATGGTAATGTATCGGGTCAGGTGTGTGGTATAGCAGTGGTACAGGGTCAGTAATGGTAATGTAACAGGTCAGGTGTGTGGTATAGCAGTGGTACAGGGTCAGTAATGGTAATGTAACAGGTCAGGTGTGTGGTATAGCAGTGGTACAGGGTCAGTAAAGGTAATGTAGCAGGTCAGGTGTGAGGTATAGCAGTGGTATAGGGTCAGTAATGGTAATGTAACAGGTCAGGTGTGTGGTATAGCAGTGGTACAGGGTCAGTAATGGTAATGTAGCAGGTCAGGTGTGTGGTATAGCAGTGGTATAGGGTCAGTAATGGTAATGTAGCAGGTCAGGTGTGTGGTATAGCAGTGGTACAGGGTCAGTAATGGTAATGTAGCAGGTCAGGTGTGTGGTACATCAGTGGTATAGGGTCAGTAATGGTAATGTAACAGGTCAGGTGTGTGGTATAGCAGTGGTATAGGGTCAGTAATGGTAATGTAGCAGGTCAGGTGTGTGGTATAGCAGTGGTATAGGGTCAGTAATGGTAATGTAACAGGTCAGGTGTGTGGTATAGCAGTGGTACAGGGTCAGTAATGGTAATGTAGCAGGTCAGGTGTGTGGTATAGCAGTGGTACAGGGTCAGTAATGGTAATGTAACAGGTCAGGTGTGTGGTATAGCAGTGGTATAGGGTCAGTAATGGTAATGTAACAGGTCAGGTGTGTGGTATAGCAGTGGTACAGGGTCAGTAATGGTAATGTAGCAGGTCAGGTGTGTGGTATAGCAGTGGTACAGGGTCAGTAATGGTAATGTACAGGTCAGGTGTGTGGTATAGCAGTGGTATAGGGTCAGTAATGGTAATGTAACAGGTCAGGTGTGTGGTATAGCAGTGGTACAGGGTCAGTAATGGTAATGTAACAGGTCAGGTGTGGTATAGCAGTGGTATAGGGTCAGTAATGGTAATGTAGCAGGTCAGGTGTGTGGTATAGCAGTGGTATAGGGTCAGTAATGGTAATGTACAGGTCAGTTGTGGGGTATAGCAGTGGTATAGGGTCAGTAATGGTAATGTAGCAGGTCAGGTGTGTGGTATAGCAGTGGTACAGGGTCAGTAATGGTAATGTAGCAGGTCAGGTGTGTGGTATAGCAGTGGTATAGGGTCAGTAATGGTAATGTACAGGTCAGGTGTGTGGTATAGCAGTGGTACAGGGTCAGTAATGGTGATGTAACAGGTCAGGTGTGTGGTATAGCAGTGGTACAGGGTCAGTAATGGTAATGTAACAGGTCAGGTGTGTGGTATAGCAGTGGTACAGGGTCAGTAATGGTAATGTAGCAGGTCAGGTGTGTGGTATAGCAGTGGTACAGGGTCAGTAATGGTAATGTAACAGGTCAGGTGTGTGGTATAGCAGTGGTATAGGGTCAGTAATGGTAATGTAACAGGTCAGGTGTGTGGTATAGCAGTGGTATAGGGTCAGTAATGGTAATGTAGCAGGTCAGGTGTGTGGTATAGCAGTGGTACAGGGTCAGTAATGGTAATGTAACAGGTCAGGTGTGTGGTATAGCAGTGGTATAGGGTCAGTAATGGTAATGTACAGGTCAGGTGTGTGGTATAGCAGTGGTACAGGGTCAGTAATGGTAATGTAACAGGTCAGGTGTGTGGTATAGCAGTGGTACAGGGTCAGTAATGGTAATGTAACAGGTCAGGTGTGTGGTATAGCAGTGGTATAGGGTCAGTAATGGTAATGTAGCAGGTCAGGTGTGTGGTATAGCAGTGGTATAGGGTCAGTAATGGTAATGTAGCAGGTCAGGTGTGTGGTATAGCAGTGGTATAGGGTCAGTAATGGTAATGTAACAGGTCAGGTGTGTGGTATAGCAGTGGTACAGGGTCAGTAATGGTAATGTAGCAGGTCAGGTGTGTGGTATAGCAGTGGTATAGGGTCAGTAATGGTAATGTAACAGGTCAGGTGTGAGGTATAGCAGTGGTACAGGGTCAGTAATGGTAATGTAGCAGGTCAGGTGTGTGGTATAGCAGTGGTATAGGGTCAGTAATGGTGATGTAGCAAGTCAGGTGTGTGGTATAGCAGTGGTACAGGGTCAGTAATGGTAATGTAACAGGTCAGGTGTGTGGTATAGCAGTGGTACAGGGTCAGTAATGGTAATGTAGCAGGTCAGGTGTGTGGTATAGCAGTGGTATAGGGTCAGTAATGGTAATGTAGCAGGTCAGGTGTGTGGTATAGCAGTGGTACAGGGTCAGTAATGGTAATGTAACAGGTCAGGTGTGTGGTATAGCAGTGGTACAGGGTCAGTAATGGTAATGTAACAGGTCAGGTGTGTGGTATAGCAGTGGTACAGGGTCAGTAATGGTAATGTAGCAGGTCAGGTGTGTGGTATAGCAGTGGTATAGGGTCAGTAATGGTAATGTAGCAGGTCCGGTGTGTGGTATAGCAGTGGTATAGGGTCAGTAATGGTAATGTAGCAGGTCAGGTGTGTGGTATAGCAGTGGTATAGGGTCAGTAATGGTAATGTAACAGGTCAGGTGTGTGGTATAGCAGTGGTACAGGGTCAGTAATGGTAATGTAACAGGTCAGGTGTGTGGTATAGCAGTGGTACGGGGTCAGTAATGGTAATGTAGCAGGTCAGGTGTGTGGTATAGCAGTGGTATAGGGTCAGTAATGGTAATGTAACAGGTCAGGTGTGGTATAGCAGTGGTATAGGGTCAGTAATGGTAATGTACAGGTCAGTTGTGGGGTATAGCAGTGGTATAGGGTCAGTAATGGTAATGTAGCAGGTCAGGTGTGTGGTATAGCAGTGGTACAGGGTCAGTAATGGTAATGTAACAGGTCAGGTGTGCGGTATAGCAGTGGTACAGGGTCAGTAATGGTAATGTAACAGGTCAGGTGTGTGGTATAGCAGTGGTACAGGGTCAGTAATGGTAATGTAGCAGGTCAGGTGTGTGGTATAGCAGTGGTACAGGGTCAGTAATGGTAATGTAACAGGTCAGGTGTGTGGTATAGCAGTGGTACAGGGTCAGTAATGGTAATGTAGCAGGTCAGGTGTGTGGTATAGCAGTGGTATAGGGTCAGTAATGGTAATGTACAGGTCAGGTGTGTGGTATAGCAGTGGTACAGGGTCAGTAATGGTGATGTAACAGGTCAGGTGTGTGGTATAGCAGTGGTACAAGGTCAGTAATGGTAATGTAGCAGGTCAGGTGTGTGGTATAGCAGTGGTATAGTGTCAGTAATGGTAATGTAGCAGGTCAGGTGTGTGGTATAGCAGTGGTACAGGGTCAGTAATGGTAATGTACAGGTCAGGTGTGTGGTATAGCAGTGGTATAGGGTCAGTAATGGTAATGTAGCAGGTCAGGTGTGGGGTATAGCAGTGGTACAGGGTCAGTAATGGTAATGTAACAGGTCAGGTGTGTGGTATAGCAGTGGTATAGGGTCAGTAATGGTAATGTACAGGTCAGGTGTGTGGTATAGCAGTGGTACAGGGTCAGTAATGGTAATGTAGCAGGTCAGGTGTGTGATATAGCAGTGGTATAGGGTCAGTAATGGTAATTTACAGGTCAGGTGTGTGGTATAGCAGTGGTACAGGGTCAGTAATGGTAATGTAGCAGGTCAGGTGTGTGGTATAGCAGTGGTATAGGGTCAGTAATGGTAATGTAACAGGTCAGGTGTGTGGTATAGCAGTGGTACAGGGTCAGTAATGGTAATGTAACAGGTCAGGTGTGTGGTATAGCAGTGGTACAGGGTCAGTAATGGTAATGTAGCAGGTCAGGTGTGTGGTATAGCAGTGGTATAGGGTCAGTAATGGTAATGTAACAGGTCAGGTGTGTGGTATAGCAGTGGTATAGGGTCAGTAATGGTAATGTAGCAGGTCAGGTGTGTGGTATAGCAGTGGTACAGGGTCAGTAATGGTAATGTAACAGGTCGGGTGTGTGGTATAGCAGTGGTATAGGGTCAGTAATGGTAATGTAGCAGGTCAGGTGTGTGGTATAGCAGTGGTATAGGGTCAGTAATGGTAATGTACAGGTCAGGTGTGTGGTATAGCAGTGGTACAGGGTCAGTAATGGTAATGTAGCAGGTCAGGTGTGTGGTATAGCAGTGGTACAGGGTCAGTAATGGTAATGTAGCAGGTCAGGTGTGTGGTATAGCAGTGGTACAGGGTCAGTAATGGTAATGTAGCAGGTCAGGTGTGTGGTATAGCAGTGGTATAGGGTCAGTAATGGTAATGTAACAGGTCAGGTGTGTGGTATAGCAGTGGTACAGGGTCAGTAATGGTAATGTAACAGGTCAGGTGTGTGGTATAGCAGTGGTACAGGGTCAGTAATGGTAATGTAGCAGGTCAGGTGTGTGGTATAGCAGTGGTATAGGGTCAGTAATGGTAATGTAACAGGTCAGGTGTGTGGTATAGCAGTGGTATAGGGTCAGTAATGGTAATGTAGCAGGTCAGGTGTGTGGTATAGCAGTGGTACAGGGTCAGTAATGGTAATGTAACAGGTCGGGTGTGTGGTATAGCAGTGGTATAGGGTCAGTAATGGTAATGTAGCAGGTCAGGTGTGTGGTATAGCAGTGGTATAGGGTCAGTAATGGTA
The DNA here is from genome assembly GCF_050947455.1 of Rhinoderma darwinii. Lineage (NCBI taxonomy): Eukaryota > Metazoa > Chordata > Amphibia > Anura > Rhinodermatidae > Rhinoderma > Rhinoderma darwinii. Next base: position 9,176,139 of record NC_134687.1, read on the forward strand.
ATGTACAGGTCAGGTGTGTGGTATAGCAGTGGTACAGGGTCAGTAATGGTAATGTAGCAGGTCAGGTGTGTGGTATAGCAGTGGTACAGGGTCAGTAATGGTAATGTAGCAGGTCAGGTGTGTGGTATAGCAGTGGTACAGGGTCAGTAATGGTAATGTAGCAGGTCAGGTGTGTGGTATAGCAGTGGTATAGGGTCAGTAATGGTAATGTAGCAGGTCAGGTGTGTGGTATAGCAGTGGTATAGGGTCAGTAATGGTAATGTAGCAGGTCAGGTGTGTGGTATAGCAGTGGTACAGGGTCAGTAATGGTAATGTAGCAGGTCAGGTGTGTGGTATAGCAGTGGTATAGGGTCAGTAATGGTAATGTAGCAGGTCAGGTGTGGGGTATAGCAGTTGTACAGGGTCAGTAATGGTAATGTAGCAGGTCAGGTGTGTGGTATAGCAGTGGTACAGGGTCAGTAATGGTAATGTAACAGGTCAGGTGTGTGGTATAGCAGTGGTATAGGGTCAGTAATGGTAATGTAGCAGGTCAGGTGTGTGGTATAGCAGTGGTATAGGGTCAGTAATGGTAATGTAGCAGGTCAGGTGTGTGGTATAGCAGTGGTATAGGGTCAGTAATGGTAATGTAACAGGTCAGGTGTGAGGTATAGCAGTGGTATAGGGTCAGTAATGGTAATGTACAGGTCAGGTGTGTGGTATAGCAGTGGTACAGGGTCAGTAATGGTAATGTAACAGGTCAGGTGTGTGGTATAGCAGTGGTACAGGGTCAGTAATGGTAATGTAGCAGGTCAGGTGTGTGGTATAGCAGTGGTATAGGGTCAGTAATGGTAATGTAGCAGGTCAGGTGTGTGGTATAGCAGTGGTATAGGGTCAGTAATGGTAATGTAACAGGTCAGGTGTGAGGTATAGCAGTGGTATAGGGTCAGTAATGGTAATGTACAGGTCAGGTGTGTGGTATAGCAGTGGTACAGGGTCAGTAATGGTAATGTAGCAGGTCAGGTGTGTGGTATAGCAGTGGTACAGGGTCAGTAATGGTAATGTAGCAGGTCAGGTGTGTGGTATAGCAGTGGTATAGGGTCAGTAATGGTAATGTACAGGTCAGGTGTGTGGTATAGCAGTGGTACAGGGTCAGTAATGGTAATGTAACAGGTCAGGTGTGTGGTATAGCAGTGGTACAGGGTCAGTAATGGTAATGTAGCAGGTCAGGTGTGTGGTATAGCAGTGGTATAGGGTCAGTAATGGTAATGTAGCAGGTCAGGTGTGTGGTATAGCAGTGGTACAGGGTCAGTAATGGTAATGTAACAGGTCAGGTGTGTGGTATAGCAGTGGTACAGGGTCAGTAATGGTAATGTAACAGGTCAGGTGTGTGGTATAGCAGTGGTACAGGGTCAGTAATGGTAATGTAGCAGGTCAGGTGTGTGGTATAGCAGTGGTATAGGGTCAGTAATGGTAATGTAGCAGGTCCGGTGTGTGGTATAGCAGTGGTATAGGGTCAGTAATGGTAATGTAGCAGGTCAGGTGTGTGGTATAGCAGTGGTATAGGGTCAGTAATGGTAATGTAGCAGGTCAGGTGTGTGGTATAGCAGTGGTACAGGGTCAGTAATGGTAATGTAGCTGGTCAGGTGTGTGGTATAGCAGTGGTATAGGGTCAGTAATGGTAATGTAACAGGTCAGGTGTGTGGTATAGCAGTGGTACAGGGTCAGTAATGGTAATGTACAGGTCAGGTGTGTGGTATAGCAGTGGTATAGGGTCAGTAATGGTAATGTAGCAGGTCCGGTGTGTGGTATAGCAGTGGTATAGGGTCAGTAATGGTAATGTAGCAGGTCAGGTGTGTGGTATAGCAGTGGTACAGGGTCAGTAATGGTAATGTAACAGGTCAGGTGTGTGGTATAGCAGTGGTATAGGGTCAGTAATGGTAATGTAGCAGGTCAGGTGTGTGGTATAGCAGTGGTATAGGGTCAGTAATGGTAATGTAACAGGTCAGGTGTGTGGTATAGCAGTGGTATAGGGTCAGTAATGGTAATGTACAGGTCAGGTGTGTGGTATAGCAGTGGTACAGGGTCAGTAATGGTAATGTAGCAGGTCAGGTGTGTGGTATAGCAGTGGTATAGGGTCAGTAATGGTAATGTAACAGGTCAGGTGTGTGGTATAGCAGTGGTATAGGGTCAGTAATGGTAATGTACAGGTCAGGTGTGTGGTATAGCAGTGGTATAGGGTCAGTAATGGTAATGTAGCTGGTCAGGTGTGTGGTATAGCAGTGGTATAGGGTCAGTAATGGTAATGTAACAGGTCAGGTGTGTGGTATAGCAGTGGTACAGGGTCAGTAATGGTAATGTACAGGTCAGGTGTGTGGTATAGCAGTGGTATAGGGTCAGTAATGGTAATGTAGCAGGTCCGGTGTGTGGTATAGCAGTGGTATAGGGTCAGTAATGGTAATGTAGCAGGTCAGGTGTGTGGTATAGCAGTGGTACAGGGTCAGTAATGGTAATGTAACAGGTCAGGTGTGTGGTATAGCAGTGGTATAGGGTCAGTAATGGTAATGTAGCAGGTCAGGTGTGTGGTATAGCAGTGGTATAGGGTCAGTAATGGTAATGTAACAGGTCAGGTGTGTGGTATAGCAGTGGTATAGGGTCAGTAATGGTAATGTACAGGTCAGGTGTGTGGTATAGCAGTGGTATAGGGTCAGTAATGGTAATGTAACAGGTCAGGTGTGTGGTATAGCAGTGGTATAGGGTCAGTAATGGTAATGTAACAGGTCAGGTGTGTGGTATAGCAGTGGTATAGGGTCAGTAATGGTAATGTAACAGGTCAGGTGTGTGGTATAGCAGTGGTACAGGGTCAGTAATGGTAATGTAGCAGGTCAGGTGTGTGGTATAGCAGTGGTACAGGGTCAGTAATGGTAATGTAACAGGTCAGGTGTGTGGTATAGCAGTGGTACAGGGTCAGTAATGGTAATGTAGCAGGTCAGGTGTGTGGTATAGCAGTGGTACAGGGTCAGTAATGGTAATGTAGCAGGTCAGGTGTGTGGTATAGCAGTGGTACAGGCTCAGTAATGGTGATGTAACAGGTCAGGTGTGTGGTATAGCAGTGGTATAGGGTCAGTAATGGTAATGTAGCAGGTCAGGTGTGTGGTATAGCAGTGGTACAGGGTCAGTAATGGTAATGTAGCAGGTCAGGTGTGTGGTATAGCAGTGGTACAGGCTCAGTAATGGTGATGTAGCAGGTCAGGTGTGTGGTATAGCAGTGGTATAGGGTCAGTAATGGTAATGTAGCAGGTCAGGTGTGTGGTATAGCAGTGGTACAGGGTCAGTAATGGTAATGTAGCAGGTCAGGTGTGTGGTACATCAGTGGTACAGGGTCAGTAATGGTAATGTAACAGGTCAGGTGTGTGGTATAGCAGTGGTACAGGGTCAGTAATGGTAATGTAGCAGGTCAGGTGTGTGGTATAGCAGTGGTACAGGGTCAGTAATGGTAATGTAGCAGGTCAGGTGTGTGGTATAGCAGTGGTACAGGGTCAGTAATGGTAATGTAGCAGGTCAGGTGTGTGGTATAGCAGTGGTATAGGGTAAGTAATGGTAATGTAACAGGTCAGGTGTGTGGTATAGCAGTGGTACAGGGTCAGTAATGGTAATGTAGCAGGTCAGGTGTGTGGTATAGCAGTGGTATAGGGTCAGTAATGGTAATGTAGCAGGTCAGGTGTGTGGTATAGCAGTGGTATAGGGTCAGTAATGGTAATGTAACAGGTCAGGTGTGTGGTATAGCAGTGGTATAGGGTCAGTAATGGTAATGTAACAGGTCAGGTGTGGTATAGCAGTGGTATATGGTCAGTAATGGTAATGTAGCAGGTCAGGTGTGTGGTATAGCAGTGGTATAAGGTCAGTAATGGTAATGTAGCAGGTCAGGTGTGTGGTATAGCAGTGGTATAGGGTCAGTAATGGTAATGTAACAGGTCAGGTGTGTGGTATAGCAGTGGTATAGGGTCAGTAATGGTAATGTAACAGGTCAGGTGTGTGGTATAGCAGTGGTATAGGGTCAGTAATGGTAATGTACAGGTCAGGTGTGTGGTATAGCAGTGGTATAGGATCAGTAATGGTAATGTAACAGGTCAGGTGTGTGGTATAGCAGTGGTATAGGGTCAGTAATGGTAATGTAGCAGGTCAGGTGTGTGGTATAGCAGTGGTATAGGGTCAGTAATGGTAATGTAGCAGGTCAGGTGTGTGGTATAGCAGTGATACAGGGTCAGTAATGGTAATGTAGCAGGTCAGGTGTGTGGTATAGCAGTGGTACAGGGTCAGTAATGGTAATGTACAGGTCAGGTGTGTGGTATAGCAGTGGTACAGGGTCAGTAATGGTAATGTACAGGTCAGGTGTGTGGTATAGCAGTGGTATAGGGTCAGTAATGGTAATGTAGCAGGTCAGGTGTGTGGTATAGCAGTGGTATAGGGTCAGTAATGGTAATGTAGCAGGTCAGGTGTGTGGTATAGCAGTGGTATAGGGTCAGTAATGGTAATGTAGCAGGTCAGGTGTGTGGTATAACAGTGGTATAGGGTCAGTAATGGTAATGTAGCAGGTCAGGTGTGTGGTATAGCAGTGGTACAGGGTCAGTAATGGTAATGTACAGGTCAGGTGTGTGGTATAACAGTGGTACAGGGTCAGTAATGGTAATGTAACAGGTCAGGTGTGTGGTATAGCAGTGGTATAGGGTCAGTAATGGTAATGTACAGGTCAGGTGTGTGGTATAGCAGTGGTATAGGGTCAGTAATGGTAATGTAGCAGGTCAGGTGTGTGGTATAGCAGTGGTATAGGGTCAGTAATGGTAATGTAACAGGTCAGGTGTGTGGTATAGCAGTGGTATAGGGTCAGTAATGGTAATGTAACAGGTCAGGTGTGTGGTATAGCAGTGGTACAGGGTCAGTAATGGTAATGTAGCAGGTCAGGTGTGTGGTATAGCAGTGGTACAGGGTCAGTAATGGTAATGTAACAGGTCAGGTGTGTGGTATAGCAGTGGTACAGGGTCAGTAATGGTAATGTAGCAGGTCAGGTGTGTGGTATAGCAGTGGTACAGGGTCAGTAATGGTAATGTAGCAGGTCAGGTGTGTGGTATAGCAGTGGTACAGGCTCAGTAATGGTGATGTAACAGGTCAGGTGTGTGGTATAGCAGTGGTATAGGGTCAGTAATGGTAATGTAGCAGGTCAGGTGTGTGGTATAGCAGTGATACAGGGTCAGTAATGGTAATGTAGCAGGTCAGGTGTGTGGTATAGCAGTGGTACAGGCTCAGTAATGGTGATGTAGCAGGTCAGGTGTGTGGTATAGCAGTGGTATAGGGTCAGTAATGGTAATGTAGCAGGTCAGGTGTGTGGTATAGCAGTGGTACAGGGTCAGTAATGGTAATGTAGCAGGTCAGGTGTGTGGTACATCAGTGGTACAGGGTCAGTAATGGTAATGTAACAGGTCAGGTGTGTGGTATAGCAGTGGTACAGGGTCAGTAATGGTAATGTAGCAGGTCAGGTGTGTGGTATAGCAGTGGTACAGGGTCAGTAATGGTAATGTAGCAGGTCAGGTGTGTGGTATAGCAGTGGTACAGGGTCAGTAATGGTAATGTAGCAGGTCAGGTGTGTGGTATAGCAGTGGTATAGGGTAAGTAATGGTAATGTAACAGGTCAGGTGTGTGGTATAGCAGTGGTACAGGGTCAGTAATGGTAATGTAGCAGGTCAGGTGTGTGGTATAGCAGTGGTATAGGGTCAGTAATGGTAATGTAGCAGGTCAGGTGTGTGGTATAGCAGTGGTATAGGGTCAGTAATGGTAATGTAACAGGTCAGGTGTGTGGTATAGCAGTGGTATAGGGTCAGTAATGGTAATGTAACAGGTCAGGTGTGGTATAGCAGTGGTATATGGTCAGTAATGGTAATGTAGCAGGTCAGGTGTGTGGTATAGCAGTGGTATAAGGTCAGTAATGGTAATGTAGCAGGTCAGGTGTGTGGTATAGCAGTGGTATAGGGTCAGTAATGGTAATGTAACAGGTCAGGTGTGTGGTATAGCAGTGGTATAGGGTCAGTAATGGTAATGTAACAGGTCAGGTGTGTGGTATAGCAGTGGTATAGGGTCAGTAATGGTAATGTACAGGTCAGGTGTGTGGTATAGCAGTGGTATAGGATCAGTAATGGTAATGTAACAGGTCAGGTGTGTGGTATAGCAGTGGTATAGGGTCAGTAATGGTAATGTAGCAGGTCAGGTGTGTGGTATAGCAGTGGTATAGGGTCAGTAATGGTAATGTAGCAGGTCAGGTGTGTGGTATAGCAGTGATACAGGGTCAGTAATGGTAATGTAGCAGGTCAGGTGTGTGGTATAGCAGTGGTATAGGGTCAGTAATGGTAATGTACAGGTCAGGTGTGTGGTATAGCAGTGGTACAGGGTCAGTAATGGTAATGTACAGGTCAGGTGTGTGGTATAGCAGTGGTATAGGGTCAGTAATGGTAATGTAGCAGGTCAGGTGTGTGGTATAGCAGTGGTATAGGGTCAGTAATGGTAATGTAGCAGGTCAGGTGTGTGGTATAGCAGTGGTATAGGGTCAGTAATGGTAATGTAGCAGGTCAGGTGTGTGGTATAGCAGTGGTATAGGGTCAGTAATGGTAATGTAACAGGTCAGGTGTGTGGTATAGCAGTGGTATAGGGTCAGTAATGGTAATGTAACAGGTCAGGTGTGTGGTATAGCAGTGGTATAGGGTCAGTAATGGTAATGTAACAGGTCAGGTGTGTGATATAGCAGTGGTATAGGGTCAGTAATGGTAATGTAACAGGTCAGGTGTGTGGTATAGCAGTGGTATAGGGTCAGTAATGGTAATGTAACAGGTCAGGTGTGTGATATAGCAGTGGTATAGGGTCAGTAATGGTAATGTAGCAGGTCAGGTGTGTGGTATAGCAGTGGTATAGGGTCAGTAATGGTAATGTAACAGGTCAGGTGTGTGGTATAGCAGTGGTATAGGGTCAGTAATGGTAATGTAACAGGTCAGGTGTGTGGTATAGCAGTGGTACAGGGTCAGTAATGGTAATGTAGCAGGTCAGGTGTGTGGTATAGCAGTGGTACAGGGTCAGTAATGGTAATGTAACAGGTCAGGTGTGTGGTATAGCAGTGGTATAGGGTCAGTAATGGTAATGTAGCAGGTCAGGTGTGTGGTATAGCAGTGGTATAGGGTCAGTAATGGTAATGTAGCAGGTCAGGTGTGTGGTATAGCAGTGGTATAGGGTCAGTAATGGTAATGTAGCAGGTCAGGTGTGTGGTATAGCAGTGGTACAGGGTCAGTAATGGTAATGTAACAGGTCATGTGTGTGGTATAGCAGTGGTATAGGGTCAGTAATGGTAATGTACAGGTCAGGTGTGTGGTATAGCAGTGGTACAGGGTCAGTAATGGTAATGTAGCAGGTCAGGTGTGTGGTATAGCAGTGGTATAGGGTCAGTAATGGTAATGTAGCAGGTCAGGTGTGTGGTATAACAGTGGTATAGGGTCAGTAATGGTAATGTAGCAGGTCAGGTGTGTGGTATAGCAGTGGTATAGGGTCAGTAATGGTAATGTAGCAGGTCAGGTGTGTGGTATAGCAGTGGTATAGGGTCAGTAATGGTAATGTAACAGGTCAGGTGTGTGGTATAGCAGTGATATAGGGTCAGTAATGGTAATGTAACAGGTCAGGTGTGTGGTATAGCAGTGGTATAGGGTCAGTAATGGTAATGTAGCAGGTCAGGTGTGTGGTATAGCAGTGGTATATGGTCAGTAATGGTAATGTAGCAGGTCAGGTGTGTGGTATAGCAGTGGTATAGGGTCAGTAATGGTAATGTAACAGGTCAGGTGTGTGGTATAGCAGTGGTATAGGGTCAGTAATGGTAATGTAACAGGTCAGGTGTGTGGTATAGCAGTGGTACAGGGTCAGTAATGGTAATGTAACAGGTCAGGTGTGTGGTATAGCAGTGGTATAGGGTCAGTAATGGTAATGTAGCAGGTCAGGTGTGTGGTATAGCAGTGGTATAGGGTCAGTAATGGTAATGTAGCAGGTCAGGTGTGTGGTATAGCAGTGGTATATGGTCAGTAATGGTAATGTAGCAGGTCAGGTGTGTGGTATAGCAGTGGTATAGGGTCAGTAATGGTAATGTAACAGGTCAGGTGTGTGGTATAGCAGTGGTACAGGGTCAGTAATGGTAATGTAACAGGTCAGGTGTGTGGTATAGCAGTGGTACAGGGTCAGTAATGGTAATGTAGCAGGTCAGGTGTGTGGTATAGCAGTGGTATAGGGTCAGTAATGGTAATGTAGCAGGTCAGGTGTGTGGTATAGCAGTGGTACAGGGTCAGTAATGGTAATGTAACAGGTCAGGTGTGTGGTATAGCAGTGGTATAGGGTCAGTAATGGTAATGTAACAGGTCAGGTGTGTGGTATAGCAGTGGTATAGGGTCAGTAATGGTAATGTAGCAGGTCAGGTGTGTGGTATAGCAGTGGTATAGGGTCAGTAATGGTAATGTAACAGGTCAGGTGTGTGGTATAGCAGTGGTATAGGGTCAGTAATGGTAATGTAGCAGGTCAGGTGTGTGGTATAGCAGTGGTACAGGGTCAGTAATGGTAATGTAGCAGGTCAGGTGTGTGGTATAGCAGTGGTATAGGGTCAGTAATGGTAATGTAGCAGGTCAGGTGTGTGGTATAGCAGTGGTACAGGGTCAGTAATGGTAATGTAACAGGTCAGGTGTGTGGTATAACAGTGGTACAGGGTCAGTAATGGTAATGTAACAGGTCAGGTGTGTGGTATAGCAGTGGTATAGGGTCAGTAATGGTAATGTAGCAGGTCAGGTGTGTGGTATAGCAGTGGTATATGGTCAGTAATGGTAATGTAGCAGGTCAGGTGTGTGGTATAGCAGTGGTACAGGGTCAGTAATGGTAATGTAGCAGGTCAGGTGTGTGGTATAGCAGTGGTACAGGGTTAGTAATGGTGATGTAGCAGGTCAGGTGTGTGGTATAGCAGTGGTATAGGATCAGTAATGGTAATGTAGCAGGTCAGGTGTGGGGTATAGCAGTGGTATAGGGTCAGTAATGGTAATGTATCAGGTCAGGTGTGTGGTATAGCAGTGGTATAGGGTCAGTAATGGTAATGTAGCAGGTCAGGTGTGTGGTATAGCAGTGGTATAGGGTCAGTAATGGTAATGTAGCAGGTCAGGTGTGTGGTATAGCAGTGGTATAGGGTCAGTAATGGTAATGTAGCAGGTCAGGTGTGTGGTATAGCAGTGGTACAGGGTCAGTAATGGTAATGTAGCAGGTCAGGTGTGTGGTATAGCAGTGGTATAGGGTCAGTAATGGTAATGTACAGGTCAGGTGTGTGGTATAACAGTGGTACAGGGTCAGTAATGGTAATGTAACAGGTCAGGTGTGTGGTATAGCAGTGGTATAGGGTCAGTAATGGTAATGTAGCAGGTCAGGTGTGTGGTATAGCAGTGGTATAGGGTCAGTAATGGTAATGTACAGGTCAGGTGTGTGGTATAGCAGTGGTATAGGTAGAGTTTGCTGCCCGGTATATAAATACCCTGGCTAAGGGAGAATGGCAGGTTGGCACCCAACGTGCGGTGCACATGTCCCACCATCTCCTCCCTAGCTACGCCCCTGTCCTTTCTTACCTAGTTACTATTTCCATTCTTTCTTCTTCCATTGATTTTCTTACCCTATTGACATTGTCAGCTGCAGGCAACACATGGCGGATTGGGTAGTTTAATGAAAGCAGATGAAGAAAGAACTCCATTGAAACCAAATTTTATTGGAAACACCTACTCAAGTTAAGTTTTTTGTAGCGCCTACCCAGATGATGCAATCAGCTTGCACCTTGCCTTCAAAGTCAAGAATGGGGCTTAACTGTTTTCCTGTATTTGGTCTCAAAGTAAAAATTGTGGCGAGGAAATGTCTCTCCAGAGAGGAGCGTAGAGCACGGCTGCCTAAATGGAACGCCTTTCTACATAATAACCCCCAAAATGACATATTAATCTTTGTAAATAGAACATCAAAAACCCGTCACTTTAATGGTCAACTTTATAAAGAAAATGTGCAGTGAAGGGAAGGAACGCGCAGAAAAGCGGAAAAATCTGAAAATCAACAACGTTATTTATTAAACAAAAAAGGAACAAAATAGAATAAGACATAAAAAAAAACAACATGAAAAAATATAGAAAATATAACAAAAAATATTAAAACATTATAATATAATAATAATAATAATAATAATAATAATAATAATAAGAAATAGTAATAATAATTAATAATAAAGTAATACAAATTATAAAAATAATACTTATAATACGACTAATAATAATACTACTAAATAATAACAATACTAATAATTAATAATAAAGTAGTAATACTAAATAATATTGATGATAATAATAATAATAAATAATAATGATAATAATAATAATTACTTTTATTACTAATATTATTTTTAAGGAATTTTGAGTGTGGGGAATAACGTGCCGTCCCTTTTGTTTCAGGAGGACTTTTAAGTCCAAAGGAGAATTTGTTTTAATTTAATTTGAGATCTTTATAGAAAAGCTCCGGTATCAACTGGTCCAGTAGTAAATCCTGATAAACACTATAAATTCCTGCAAGTTTGTGTTTCTCTAGTATTTCAGGATGTAGCGCAGACCACAATAGTATTCTAAGCTTAAAGCTCTTAGTCATTTATCCTTTAACTCTTAGAACTTGTTATAGCTTCAGCATTACCCATCTGAACGTTACGTTACTGCCATAGCATAGAAGCAGGTCATATAGGGTCATTCTGTGTCTTATAGTTATTTATACCTGTTATTCTGCATAGACTGTAGTGCTGTTCATATCCATCCCTATCCCAGATGAGACTTCAATCTCATTTCCAATTCTTAGACATATAGCAGGGGACAGCTTATAAATTGGCATCTTCTATAAGTGGTGGCAACTGTGTCAGGCACATGGAGTATTTTACTTTTTCACAATTCTCAGCCCACATATAGGCCATGTGCATGGTCTATCGGCTAACCCAACTTAATCAAGTTCCCCTATTTCAGAGATGTTGCAGGGAACAACTTGTCAATTGCCATCTGCTATATGTGGCGGCATCTCTCCACCATTGAATTATTCGAAGGCACTAGTAAAAAACTTACCAATCCACATTTCTGCGCCAACCTACAGGTCATGAGCACAGCCTATCAGCCAATCAAACTTAATCTAATACCCCTATTTCAAAGATATAGCCGGGGACAACTAAATTGGCATCTGCTATATCTGGCGGAAGCGCTCCATTAATTCATTAGAAGGAACTTACCGATCCACCTTCCCGTGTTGACCTACAGCCAATCAAACTTAAGCCTTTACTTAAAGCTTTTAACCTATCTGGGGCCAGTTATAGTGGTTCATCCGGTTTGTTTGAGCTTTGACCTTTAAACCTGTAACCTCTGTCCCAGATTCCTCCTGACCATTCTCCCGCCTAGCCCTTTGGTATTGCAATTCACCAGCTGTTGCAGATGTCCTGCCTGGTAGCCCAATTTAGTCTGTCTTGCAAATTTGTATTGCACTACTTGATTGTTGCTAAACCCCGCTGGTTTGACTTGATTTTGTTCCGCCGTTTTTGGCTTCACCACTTGACCACGGCCAGATGTCTAAAGTTTTGTCCTATTGGCAATGCCAACCGTATGTTTCGGTGAGTGTTATGGTTCCTACCAATTTACCCAAAGAATGAACTCCGGGACATCCACCATATATCAAAGTTTTGGACCAGCCCACACAGAAGCGGTAAGCTTCTTCCTCTTAGTATTTCTGGTACAGAATTATATTAATGTGGCCCTCTAATTGGAAGTAACATTGAAAAACTCCACTAATCCAGCAGGACAATTATGTATATGCTTTCCAGATATAGGTAAAGATCTTAAAAACACTGTAGCTGGTTCCTTGGAGCAAAGATGCAAACTCACCTCTCCCCGTTCCAGCGCTGGTTCTCCTATCTCCAGCCGCAACAGTTTGCCAACCTAACTCACCTCTCCTTGCTCCAGTGATGACTTCTGCTTGCGACTGCGGCTCTCTGCTTCCAATTGCCGGTCGTGTCGGGTTGTCGTAGCAATCAGCGCCTACTAATGGCGTCTGGCCTCGCAGCCTATTTAGATAGAGATCCAGCTTGTCATCATTTGCCTTCGACTCAAGGGACTTCCATTGAGTTATTGCATTGCTACTGATGCTGATCCTCACCTTGTCTTGTTACTGGATTCATCTCCAGTCTCGGACCTTTGGATTGGTTGCCTGGTACCTGTGGTTGTACTTCTGGTTTTCACCCCTAGCCCATCCTCTGACTACGCCCTTGTCTCATCCATTGGACTGTCCCATTGTGACCTGGGAATCCAACCTGGAAAGACCATTTCTTCTTGCAGGGTTTAAGGGTAAAGAACGGGAGGATTCCTTAGACTCTGCATCTCAGATTAGTACCTAAAAGGATCCACCATATAAATCATAGGCTATAGGTGACATCACGTTACCAATATTGATAGTCCTTGGATGACATTTGTAAACATCTGCAACACTTTTATAATTTGTTGTACCTCAGTTTATATGGAAATGTTTTTAAGACACGCGTTTTAATAAGAAATCTTCTTGTAGATGACACATTTTTACAACTTCTTGCACCAAATTGTTTAAATTAGGATTAAAAGGGTGATATCCTCGTAAAATATTTAATCAGATCCCAAGGACTTAAACATCTGCACAAACTATCAACACTCCGACCACAGGGACCTGCCATGATTTCCCCTAGTCTAGATACATTTAACTAGACAAGTCTGTGTTGCAGGCGCACATTTTTACAAGCTGTAAACCAAAAAATTGTTTTCAATTTCCATCTCAATGGGACCTTGTGTTGTGCACCGTCAACCCTTCCTGCTCACTGTAAAGGCTGTAACAAATTGGATTAATTATAGGTTCAGGACCAGTCGCTGTGTATTGTGCTAGGACTCTTGCCAATGACCAGACTGGCAGCTCTTCCGCTGACAAAACAACCTTCCTCTTGGGCGTAGAGACATTTTTGTAAATAATCTCAACTGATCTCATATTTTTGTTTCCCAAGTAAAGCACAAATACGATACAGCTATTGAAAATATCCAATATATATCATGTTTTGTAGTGCAGGAAGTCGATGAATGGGAAGCCTGGCTAAAGTTTTTGGATACTCTAAAAAGTCCCTTTATTTAGTTTCCATTGCGGACCAAACTGAGGAACATCCATCAGTTTATCTTGGAAGCTTTTACTGACTCCTTCCTCTTCTCACTTTATAAACCCCCCATGTACCTCATTTCATCAATCAGGCTGGAAAAGAACACTGTCACCCCTACTATTTGTTTTTCCAAGTCCTCCCCACCGCTACTTCATTCTCCAGCCTCATTCTTGTCACGTTGGCTCCCAAATGTATATTATAACATCGCATTGTGGTACTGGACGTGCTTAAAAAGATATTAAAGGCTTCCATATGGCTAATAGTCTACTGATGCTAAAAGCATTTTTGTAGCTGACGTTCCACACACGCTCGAAAAAAAAAAATCGTAAAAACATCCATTCTGTTTTTATCCACAGCTTTATTTGACTTTAGACTTCTTTGAACCACAATGATTAAATACCGAGCAAAAAAAGCCAATGAATGAAACACCAGACGTCTGTCACTGTATTTATTCCCTATGAAACATTAATTTATGTATTTACCAAATAAGACGAAGGGGGGGGGGTGCGGCTTGAAAACAGATTAGTGTTCTCTGGCAGCCCCCATGAAACCACTTCACACGGGTTCGCACTAACATATAGTTTAGTTGTTAATAAATTCTACATACTTACAGGAGGAGAGGGCTCACATCACAAAAAGGAGAGCGGAATATTCAACCATCTGTTAAAATTGTTTAAGAACAAGGGTTGTAAAAAAAACAAAAACAGGAGAAACACACTTTCTTCGTTTCTAAGGACGTTACTTTCCTAAACATGTCCACCCTTAAGGGGGCTGTCCCACTGAATAATTTATCACCTATCCACAAAATAATTTATAAATGTATGATCACTGCGAGCCCCCTAGCAATTTACGAGATGGAGGGTTCCGTGTCCCCCATTTGAATGGAGCGGATGACAAACGAGCCTTATGACAGACACATGCCTTAAATTTACAGATAGAATTTACCTAACAAGTTGAGTCATTATGTATTGTACATGCATAACATTGATTATCTAGTACTGATCCTGAGTTACATCCTGTATTATACTCCAGAGCTGCACTCACTATTCTGCTGGTGGAGTCACTGTGTACATACATTACATTACTTATCATATACTGATCCTGAGTTACATCCTGTATTATACTCCAGAGCTGCACTCACTATTCTGCTGGTGGAGTCACTGTGTACATACATTACTGATCCTGTACTGATCCTGAGTTACATCCTATATTATACTCCAGAGCTGCACTCACTATTCTGCTGGTGGAGTCACTGTGTACATACATTACATTACTTATCCTGTACTGATCCTGAGTTACATCCTGTATTACACTCCAGAGCTGCACTCACTATTCTGCTGGTGGAGTCACTGTGTACATACATTACTTATCCTGCACTGATCCTGAGTTACATCCTGTATTACACTCCAGAGCTGCACTCACTATTCTGCAAGTGGAGTCACTGTGTACATACATTACATTACTTATCCTGTACTGATCCTGAGTTATATCCTGTATTATACTCCAGAGTTGTACTCACTATTCTGCTGGTGGAGTCACTGTGTACATACATTACATTACTTATCCTGTACTGATCCTGAGTTACATCCTGTATTACACTCCAGAGCTGCACTCACTATTCTGCAAGTGGAGTCACTGTGTACATACATTACATTACTTATCCTGTACTGATCCTGAGTTACATCCTGTATTATACTCCAGAGCTGCACTCACTATTCTGCTGGTGGAGTCACTGTGTACATATATTACATTACTTATCCTGAGTTACATCCTGTATTATACTCCAGAGCTGCACTCACTATTCTGCTGATGTAGTCACTGTGTACATACATTACATTACTTATCCTGTACTGATCCTGAGTTACATCCTGTATTATACTCCAGAGCTGCACTCACTATTCTGCTGGTGGAGTCACTGTGTACATACATTACATTACTTATCCTGTACTGATCCTGAGTTACATCCTGTATTATACTGCAGAGCTGCACTCACTGCTCTGCTGGTGGAATCACTGTGTACATACATTACATTACTTACCCTGTACTGATCCTGAGTTATATCCTGTATTATACTCCAGAGCTGCACTCACTATTCTGCTGGTGGAGTCACTGTGTACATACATTACATTACTTATCCTGTACTGACCCTGAGTTACATCCTGTATTATACTCCAGAGCTGCACTCACTATTCTGCTGGTGGAGTCACTGTGTACATACATTACATTACTTATCCTGTACTGATCCTGAGTTACATCCTGTATTATACTCCAGAGCTGCACTCACTATTCTGCTGGTGGAGTCACTGTGTACATACATTACTTATCCTGTACTGATCCTGAGTTATATCCTGTATTATACTCCAGAGCTGCACTCACTATTCTGCTGGTGGAGTCACTGTGTACATACATTACATTACTTATCCTGTACTGATCCTGAGTTATATCCTGTATTATATTTCAGAGCTGCACTCACTGTTCTGCTGGTGGAGTCACTGTGTACATACATTACATTACTTATCCTGTACTGATCCTGAGTTACATCCTGTATTATACTCCAGAGCTGCACTCACTATTCTGCTGGTGGAGTCACTGTGTACATACATTACATTACTTATCCTGTACTGATCCTGAGTTATATCCTGTATTATACTCCAGAGCTGCACTCACTATTCTGTTGGTGGAGTCGCTGTGTACATACATTACATTACTTATCCTGTACTGATCCTGAGTTATATCCTGTATCTCTTTATTTTATATAAATTTACAAAACATAAACTGAAAAACAAATACATAACTAATTCCATATAACCAAAAAGTCACAACCCAATTCTTATAAACAAATTTTCTTATATACATCTCTGTATATGAGAAGAGAAAACTATACCAGACCCGGCCACATACACCCCACTCTTATATACTTACATCTACACTTCATCCGAAACTAAACAATAACTAGAATATATATAAACATCATATAAACGTAATCCAAAGTACCAACAGAAAATCCCCCGACCCGCGTCACCCAAGGGCCTAAAGAAACAACATAATAATGATAATAATAATAAAACAACAACATAATAATAATAAAATAATAATAATAATAACCAAAAAAATCAAAAATATAATAATACTAATCCCAATTTTTTTTTATTTTTTTTTATTTTTTTTTCTAATTTTTTATTTTTATAATATTTTTTTTTTTTTTTTAAACACACTATACACATCCTGACTTTCCCTAACCTTACCCTTCTTACCTAAACTCCACCACCCCAGCCAGCATCTCGCCTCATGTCCTCTCACGTCCGCATAGTCCAGATGCTGGCCCCAACCACCACACCCAACACCCCAGCCCAGCCCCCCGCCCCATGTCCTCCCATGTCCGCATAGTCCGGGGCTGGGTCAGGCAAACCCCCCCCCCCGACCCCCTCCCAACCTATCTATTAACCCCCTTAAGTCTATCCCTATTCTAACAACATTTCTAAAATATAATACAATACACGTCACCAACTTGTCCAAATACCAAACCATATACAAAATACACCGTACCCGAAAGCACCAAGTTCGGTCGCTTGTAAACCTTTTTCCTGCCATTTCAATCCTAAACAAAACAAAAATCTTCCAGTGCTTACCTAGCCCATCACCAGATAGAGAGAAGGGAAAGCCCCCCCCCAGCACCCCCCCAGAGGCCAAGGTACCACGTCCACCGCTGCACCCTCCCTATCGCTTGCCCTATCTCCTTACCCTATTACTAGCCCTTTCTTGACCCTATTGAAAGCTGACCCTATGCTGACCCTCACCTTTCCCTTATTCCGAGCCCTATCGCTATATTTTTTTTTTTTGGTGCCTCAGCGGAGCGCAGACCCCCACCTCCAGTTGAGCACCGGTGACGACCCCCCCCCCTCCCTCATGAAGGCAGACACATTAAGGCACCCTAAAGGAAAAGCCCCTCCAAAGACGAGAGGCTTTGGATGCTCCCAATCTGCCAACCTCCAAAGAATGCACCTTCACCAGGTCACCCATGATATTGCTAACAACCTCATCCACTAGGAGGATTTTCTTCTGGGTAGAAACTAGACATCGTGCATTCCACATAAAGTGCCTGACCACTATACTGACTAGAAACAAGGTGCAATGGTCCCTACCACCGAGGTCTCCGAACACTCCATAGGCCCACCCAGCATAGGAGAGGCTGGTTAGGCCTGGCCAACCAATGGAGGCTCCCACCCTTTTGTATACCTCTGTATTGAAAGGGCAATGAAGCAGGAAATGCTCCATGCTTTCCAGCACTCCGCCACACTCCTCCCGGGGGCAATCCCGATCATCAGAGCTTCTGCACTTTAGATTGTCCCTCACATACAGTCTCCCATGGAAGCAACGCCAAGCCAGATCCCAAAACTTCTGGGGAATCCTCGCTGAATTTAAAAGTTTTAATCCCACCCCGAGGTCACTACTTGGGCAGTCTTTGAGCGCCAGGGGCTTCTGGAAGTGGGTCATCAGGACCCTCTTGTCAAGAAATTTTCTCGACATGGTCCTGATCTCCCACACCTCCAGACCCCACCGGCGAACAATCTTCAGCGCCAGGGTGGCATAAGCCGGGAGATGTCCGTGAGGTGTACGCAGGTCTTTCACTTGCCCTCCTCTCTCCCATTCCTGGAAGAAAGGCCGAAACCACCCCCTGCAGGAGGATATCCACCAAGGAGCCCTCTCTTGCCAGAGGTTTGCCAGGTTGATATTAACAAAGGTGTTCACTAGGAACACCACCGGGTTAACCATACCTAACCCGCCTAGTGTCCTTGGTAGGTAAGTAACCTCCCTCTTGATTAGGTTGAGCCTGTTCCCCCATAACAGCTGGAAGAACAGGCTATAGACCCGAGTCCAGAGAGGTTCTGGCAAGATGCACACACTGCCCAGGTAAAGCAACATGGGCACCAGGTAGGCCTTGGCCAAGTGAACCCTTTCCCTCAGGGTTAAGGACCAACCCTTCCATTGGTCGACCTTCTGGGCAACTAGATTCAGCCTATCCTCCCAGTTCTTCTTGGGGTAATCACCCGGGCCAAATTCGACTCCTAAGATCTTAGCAGACCCCTGAGGCTCTGGAAGGGTGTCCGGGAGATCAAAACCAGGATCTCCTCCTCCCAGCCAGAGACTTTTGCACTTATCCCGGTTGATCTTGGACCCAGATGCCAATGAGTAACGCTCCACTTCCGACATCACCCACTCTGCCTCCCCTCTCGAGGAGACAAAAATGGAGACGTCGTCTGCGTACGCAACCACCCTCTGAGTGGCCTCCGGCCCCTCCAGGCCGGCCCCGACTCCCGCCAATGGCCCACGATCGATCCTTTTAAGAAAAGGATCAATTGCGAACGCATATAGCAAAGGGCTCAAGGGACAACCCTGGCGGACACCAGACCCAACCTCAAAGGGGGTTCCAACCCAACCGTTCACCAGCGCAAAAGTCTCAGCCCCAGTGTATAAGGTCTGTAGCCAATTGACAAACCCCCCCGGTAGGCCGTACCTCAGAAGGACCGACCAGAGGTACTCGTGGTCCACCCGGTCAAAAGCCTTGGCCTGGTCCAAGGACAGGATGTACCCCTCCCACCGACCAGAATTTCCCTGCTCCACTGCCTCTCTGACACTGAGGACAGCACTAAATGTGCTGCGGCCTGGAACAGAGCAATGCTGGACCGGCGAAAGGAGCCGGGATGCAAACTTCACCAGCCGATTAAACAGCACCTTTGCGAGAACCTTTCTGTCCGTATTGAGCAGCGCTATGGGACGCCAATTCTCAATACGGGTCGAGTCTTTACCCTTCGATAAAACGATCAAGGCCGACCTCCTCATTGACATTGGCAAAGTACCCGAGGAAAGGCACTCATTAAACACCTCAGTCAAGAGGGGAACTAGGGTTCCTTTAAAAGTCTTATAAAACTCGGATGTTAAGCCATCTGGCCCTGGCGATTTTTTGAGGGCAAGCCCATCAATCGCCAATCCCACTTCCTCTTCCTTGATCGAGTCTATCAAAACACCGAGAGAGGGGTCTACCCCTGGCTCAGGGATGGTTTCAGCCAGGAAAGCCGACATCTCGTCTCGGTTTGGATCTTGCTTCCCCAAGAGGTGCGAGTAGAAGGATCTGACGACCTCCAAGATCCCTGATTTGGATCTCTTCAGAGATCCTGTACTATCAATCAGTCCTGTCACAACCTTACGACTCACTGACATCTTACAGTTCCTGTAGGGGTCGGGCGAGCGGTACCTCCCGAAATCCCTTTCAAGAACTAAAGATGTGTGCCTATCATACTGACACCTCCTGAGCAAAGCTTTCACCACGGAGATCTCCTCCCCACTACCCCCGGTTGAGACCAGATGTTCGAGTTTCCTCCTCAGTTCCTGATATAGGCGGTACCTACTCATGGACCTGAGGCTCGAGAGCCTGCGGAAAAATCCTGCCACCCGGACTTTAAACAACTCCCACCACTCAGACTTAGTACCACTGAGATCCAACAAAGGTACCTGGCTCTGAAGAAAATCCTCAAAGGCCTGTCTTATCTCCGCTTCTTCCAAGAGAGTAGAATTCAGCCTCCATATACCTCTTCCCTTCTGGAGGGACTCTGCAATGTTCAAAGAGAAAATAATCATACAGTGATCGGAGAACTCCACCTCAACAACGGACACTGGTGAAGAGATGGCTTCCTCCTTCAAAAAAAACCTGTCTATCCTAGACCTACAACTACCTCTACGATAGGTGAAACCCGAGTGGCCTGGGGTATGCCTGATGTGGATATCCACCAGGCGAGCATCGCTAACTATATTTTTTAATGCTACACTATCATAGGTCAATTTTTTATCTCCGGAACCTCCTCTATCTCGGGGCCTCACGACAGTATTGAAGTCCCCTCCAAAGATAACTTGTCGACCTGAAAAAAGGAAAGGCTTAATCCTCATGAAGAGACTTTTACGGTCCCATTTGCTCTGGGGTCCGTATATATTGATTAATCTTAATTCCTGTCCCCTCATGAGGACATCTAAGATCAAGCACCTCCCCATTTCTAACTCAATCATCCGTCGGCATGTTACCGGTGCGGTGAAAAGGACCGCCACTCCGCTATAGGGCTCAGCCGCAAGAGACCAGTAGGAGGGCCCGCGTCGCCACTCCCTCCTAGATTTAACGACGTCTGCCAAAAGTGACAGCCTGGTCTCCTGCAAAAACAAAATGTTGGCTTCAACTCGGCCAAGAAAATCAAAGGCTGCAAATCTCGCCCTATCTGACTTAATGCTGGCAACGTTAATTGATGCCAGCGTCAACGGAGTGGGTGCCGCCATCATGGATGTTTGAGTTAGACGGCTTTCTTCTTCCCACCCCCCCCTCTATCTGATGAGGACCCCCCTTCTTTGCCTCGCTTCTTGCAAACTGAGGAGTCCATACTCACCACCCTATTCCCATCTTCATCCCCAAGTACCGGGTCAACCTCCCCCTCTGGGGGCAACGGCCCCTGCAGCAGGGGAGGCTCAACGACTATAGGGTGCCCTACCATTCCCTCCCTCTTAGTATGAGAGGCTGGAATGTCCACGAGAGCATGGTATCGATCAGTAGAGCGCACCAGGGGGGTACAGGATTTACCTTCCTGGGCCAGGGCGGGGCCAGATGTATTTGGCCCTTGGGGTTTGCCCGGTGTCCCTTTTGCTGTAGGCTGAGTCCTCTCTTCCTCTCCCACACTTTCATAGTGGGAGGACTGAGAGTCCTCAGCCCTCTGCTCCCTTTGGATCCTCCTCATCTCCTCGTTCAATTCGACCTCCCCAGGGGCATCAGCTTCAAGGGGGCATCCAGATCCGAATCAGAGGTCGTCCCAGTTTCCTGGAGCGCCCTCCGAATCCTCTCCTTCCTTCGCTTCTCCGCCCTTCTCTGGCGAGAAGGGGGACCCTTCTTTGCATTCTTCCCTTGCCCCTGTGCCCCATCATCCCTGCCCGCACCCTCACCCACGGAGGCCTCCCTCCTCTCATCCTCTGCAGGTTTGGAACAAGCATTGACAACAGAGCGAGGACACCGACTGAACGGGTGACCTAAGTCACCACACAGGTTGCAGCGAATACGGTCACACGATGCGGCTAGATGACCAATCCCCCCACAATGAGCACACTTCTGCACCTTGCAGCCTGCACTCAAATGTGAGGGGTCGCCACACCGGTGACACAACTTCGGCTGCCCCTGGTAGAAGACAAGGATCCGATCTCTTCCCAGGAAAGCAGACGATGGTATGTGGGACACCGTCTGTCCCAGACGCTTTAGTTTAACCATGAACGTCCAGGCCCCTGACCAGATGCCAAACTCGTCTAAGTTCTTCCGTGGCATCTCTACTACCTCTCCGTACCTTCCCAACCAGGTCATGATATCTATACAAGAGAGTGACTCGTTACGGGTAAGAACGGTCACTCTCTTGGGACCACTTTGGCGAGAAATTGCTTGTGCAGCAAAGTCTCGCCAGCCAGGCTCGTCCTTCACCAGCTCGTAGTTCCCCCAGAAGACCTCAAGGCCCCCTAGGTGAACAAAGCTGATGTCGAACTCGACCGAGCCATGAGGATGTATCAAGGCAAAGATGTCACTCGCCTTGAAGCCCATCCCCAGCAGCAGCTCCACCACCCTCTTTCTGGGAGGGCACGCATCAGTGCCACGCCACCGGAGACGGACCACATTCCTCCTGGCTACAGCCTGCCCGGCTGTTGGGAGCGACCACTGATCTCCTCGTTGCTCTCGGAAGGCATTTAGACCATATCTGTCTATCCAGAAAGACAGGTCCTTCTGCACTCTCCCTATGGTTAGGGTTTGCTTTCCCTCTCTTAAAGCATCCAAGAGACGTTGTTGCAAGTTACCGTCCCCGGACCTTGAGGATGAAGATGGGTGGGCCCGCTGTCCCCCCGCTGCCACACCAGCATAAGACCTGCCGGATGTCACAGCAAGAGGAGCGCCAGGCCCATTGCCCCTGGTTGATACCCCATCCCCACCACCCACAGACACAGCACTCAACACCCCATTACCAGCAGACACTCCAGCAACTTTATTTACAGACACCTGCATACCCCCAGCAGTTTCCACATCCACAGCCGCAACTTTTTCATTTAACCCACCAGGTCCCCCTGCAGTCATCCTTCTGGCCAGGCCTGGTTCTATGTTATGTATTTTTGCTGTACATTTTGTTTGATTAGACATTGCTTCAGTCTCCGCATCATCAGGCACCTTTGCAGGCACGCCACCAGATGTTATAAGCGGTGTCCCTGCTGTGCCCTCCGCCTCATTAACCTCCATCTGTTCTGAGTGCTGAACATTTTTGGGAAAGGGGCCACCGTCGCCCCCGACGCCAGCAGCCCCCTTCTCGCCTACACCACTTTTCAGCGATGCGGACGAAGGATTCACTGACGTCACTGGAGCCGCCTCCTGCGCCGGACCACTCCCCCCTCCCACAGAGGAGTGGCCAACAGAGCCGGAGCCCCCTCTGTGACCGCCCTTGTCCGGAACGTCTGACGGCTTTACTGCGACACCGACAGACTTCCGGCTTTCAGACACCACATCCGGTTTCTGGTTTACCCGTTCTCCCGACCCCTGACTCGCATCAAAGACCAGTTTCCCGGGCTCGCCATTCACCGGACACGGGGACACACCCCCTGGCGTCACCAGGCCACCAGTACCGCCATTTTGACCACCACGTGCTCTAATGCCGGACCCGTAACACTCTCCCCGCATTCCCGCATTCCCGCTCCAGCCCCACTGCAGAGGCTTGAGCTGGGGGTCTTGCGGGACCTGCGATCTGATCCTGACTTTCATCAGGCTCAGAGCACAGGAAGGATCTTGCTGTATACACCATTTTAAATGAACCTTTAGCAGATTTTTTTTCCTTTTCCTTTTTTTTCTTCTTAAATTTTTTTTTCTTTTGCTTTTCCTCCTCTGCGGGTAACTCCGCACCGAAACAAAATCCCTGGAAGGATACCGGCGACTCCACGTTACAGATCTGAGTGAGTAATCCTGGAGGCCGCTCACTGTCAGTTTCAAAACACTCTTGATTTCTCCCAGCTGTGAGTCCACCCTCCTCCTCCTCACTGCTCCTGGGTGCCTCAGAATCTGAGCCTTCTCTGGACTTTACATTCTCATGCTCCATTTTCTCCCCCACATTTTCCTTTGCTGTGTCTTCCTCCATACTTTCTATTTTTATAGGTTCTGCCATCTCGGCAAACCTCTCTTCGTTTTTTAACTTTTCTCCAAACACCCCTCCGCCTGCCAAAATCTCCTCACGTCTCTCTTCCACTTCTTTTATTTCCTCCAACAAGGATTTCACATTTAAACGGTATCGGGACCTCTTACCTCCTGTGCATTTTGCAGCCCTTCCTCTGGCGACCGCCAAGTCCGCACGGAGCCGTTGCAGCGACTTCCTGAGGTCCCGATACTCCTCCAACCGCATAGCCAGACGGGAGCTGAAGTTCTCCACCGTCTCTCCGGTCCTCAGCTGTCCCCATTCCTCCACACGACCGTCATCCAAATGTCCGGACGGTGCTGGTCCTTCTCCAGACGACAACACCTCGATCACCATGCCGGACCGCGTCTCCATACCCTTATCCAGGGTTCCAGCCTCAGGGGGAGCCAGGACAGCCTTGCCCCGAGATGATCTCCTCACCCCCGCGACTGTTTTCATATTCCCAGCCAGCTGGGATGACCCTCTACCCCCCGCTGGCATGCTCCGGGAGGTAGAGGTCTGAGGCTCCATCCTAGGATGGAACCCCCCTCAGGGTACTTTCCAAGCCCAGGCAGATGGTATGAGGCCTGGGCAGATAGGATAAGGAAAGTCCCTGGATCCAAGGCCTGCACGGAAGTCTCAGCAGCTCTCTCCACACGTCCTACTCCACCCACTCCAGAGCTGCACTCACTATTCTGCTGGTGGAGTCACTGTGTACATACATTACTTTACTTATCCTGTAGTGATCCTGAGTTACAGCCTGAGTTACAGGATCAGAAGTCAATGGGTTGACAAGATGGCTTTCCCCACAATAATCTAATGGGAAAAAACTAAAAAACAAAATAAACTGAATAAAAATAAATATGTTTCAGTAGATTTAAAATTAGTCAAAATTAATAATAATAAAAAATACATCCCTCTGAATTATATAGGTAAAGTGTAATATGGCATATCGGGGTGGACATAGGCTTTAAACTTCGTGATGATATACTGTGGAAATAGAAAATGTAGCCGATCTTACTGCCCTCTTTTTCTGACCATAAGACTCACTTTTCTGGCTAAGCTATATTTTTCATCCCATAGGATCGGCCATCAACGTTTGATCATTAGGGGTTCGACATCCAGGAGCCTTGTTGACCAGCAGAATAAAGGGGCCACAGCCTCACGTACAGATGAGCCATCCTGCCTGGAGGCCTTGGCTTTGAGATTATTTGGGTACTTGTGCATGTGACCCTGACCTTGGCTTTGTGACCTTCCTTTGCTTCAGTGCCTATTTTATTGACCTTTACCTCTTTTTGATGTTTAGTTTGTTTCCTCGATACCTGTTCCAGTATTTATTTCATTTTACCTGTCCTACCACCACTGTAGCGGTTCGTGGAGCCAAAATGGAGGCTATGACCTGTAGATAGCTCTCCTCGAAGTCCTCAGAAACACGAGTCTTCATTAGACTTATCATCTATGCATTACCTTACCTTTGATTATTTACTATATATATAATATATTAATATGGGGTACATTTTTGGAATTGTGTGAATTTTTGGAATTTTATAACTTTTGATGTTTTTTATGGGCTTTTTTTGGTAATTAGATTAGTAGTAACCTCTTCTCATTTTCTATCACTGTTATTTGTTGAAGGAAAATTTAGCTTAGAGAGGTTAAAAAAGAAAAGTACGCAATAAAATGCAAGGTCATAAGACCGCCAGGAACAATTTAGCATTTTATTTTGGAGACTTTAATAACCTCGGCTGTATTTTGACTCGCAGCAGAGACAATGCATTGGATTCATGGAAGGCTCAAAGTGTTGAAAGATTCTTGAAGTGGATTCAGCTGCAGAATTATACGTTATCAGTCTGTAACCTTGTAAAGTCCTCTGTGAGACCATAAATGATGAGAGGGACCTGGGACGTCAAGCTTAGATTGGACCGGCCGAATAGATCTTATCATTAATGTAGAAATCACCCAATACTGGATTTCATCTATCTATCTATCTATCTATCTATCTATCTATCTATCTATCTATCTATCTATCTATCTATCTATCTATCTATCTATCTATCTATCTATCTATCTATCTATCTATCTATCCTCAGCACATATATACAGCACCAGCACAAATTCAGCTCAGCAAAAAGATCACTTGCAAATTCAGTTTAACCCCTGCCATATAACTTTGTACGGCGTAAAATTACAGCTTCCAATATGGCCTGAACAATGCTAAGAATATGCTGGAAGTTGCTGTTTTACAAAAAAAAAAAATGGTACCAGCCATTAGCTCTCTGCAGATCATACAGTTACTACAGTACTGACCATTTAGAGAAAAACAAAACATTTACATTCAGTGACTCACAGGTGACGTCTTCTCAGATTCTAGTCGTTCTCTTTTTTTTCTTCTCCATCCAGTCCAGACCTTAATGATAACTTTTTTCCAGCCACTACCTATTTCTGCATAGTTTGCTGCTCAGATGTCTTCAGCTCATCACTTTTCCAACATATCCGCACCTATACACTAAAACAAAATCCCCATAGTGCCACCCACTGTGCCCCTGAATATATTACCAAACACTAGGCCTCGGAATATGCTGCCACACACTTTTCCCCTGAATATATCGCCACATACTGTGCCCCTGAATATATAATTGTGTCACACATTCTCCACCCAGAATATAATTAAATCACACATTATGCCCTACGAAAATAAAACACCACACACACAGTGCACTCTAAAAATAGAGCCACATTCCATTCCCCGTAAAAGAAAGCACAATACACAGTGCCCCCTGTATATAGTGACACACTATGACTCCTGAAAATAGAGCACCACACTAAGTGCACCATAAAAATAGTGCCACACACTGCACCCCCGAATATAATAGCACCATAGACAATGCATCTGAATATGACACCGCACTCTGTGCCGCTGCATATAATTGTGCCACACATTGATGACTCATGATGACCACACACCATGACTCCTGAAAATAGAGCACCACACACAGTGCCCTCTAAAAATAGTGCCACATGCCATGCCTCCTGAAAATAAAGCATCATACACAGTGCCCCCTGTAGATAGTGTCACACACTGTTTCCCCTGCAGATAGTGTCACACACTGTCCCCCTGTAAATAATGTCACACATCGTGTAGTTAGTGCCGCACACAGTCCCCCTGTGAATAGTGCCAAACACACAAGGTCCCCTGTAGAAAGTGTCACACACACACAGTGCCCCTATAGAAGTGCCATGCACAGTGCCCCTTTAGAGGGTGTCAAACGCAGTGTCCTGGTAGATAGTATTACACTGTGCCCCCTGTGAAAAGTGCCACTCAGTGCCCCCTATGGATAGTGGCCCTGTAAATAGTGTCACACACAGTGCCCCATGTAGATAGTGCCGCACACAGTTTTCTGTGAAATTCTCAGGGGTTTTCTTCAGAAACAGCTCCATGCCTGGATTGTATCTGGTACTGCAGCTTATCTTTATTCAAGTGAATGGGATTGAACGGTAAGGCCAGATATAGACAGATGTGTCGCTGTTTCTGAGAAAAAAAAAGCAGATTATTTTTTATCATCCTGAACAACCCCTTAAACTGTACAAATAAGTACAAAATTAATTACACAATAATGCACAGCACATAAAATTACACCATAAATTACAATAGTGCTGCTTTCCAATGAAAAAAAATGCAAAGCCCACATATAAATAATACCGCCATTCAATGGCCATTGGCAACAATGCACTACATAATAATATTAGAATATCCTATACATTGCTCAAATGCTCGTTCTATGTAACACCCAGTGTATCCCAACACCCATTGTCCAGTGCCATAGAAGATCCACATAAGACCACAATACAGTGTTCATATAGTACTAGTGCATGTTATTGCCAGTGTCCAAAAAATAATGCCATATAGTGCCCACGTAATTATAGTTTACAGTGACCATATAACAATGTTGTCCCCGCTCCTGTAAATACACATGCTGGATGGTACTTATATACTTTCAATACAATACTGAATGACTTCCGTGACACTGTGGTGGGTAATTATGTAGCCGCATTACATGTTACGGCTTTTTTCTTGATGTTTTCCTGCGCTCTGGTACGGTGCGTTAGATGTCATATACTCTGGAAAAAAAACCTTTGAATTTTTTTTTCTCATTGTGTTTCGCAGAGGCCAAATCCCCGATCTCCAGGTCTTCTGGACGGACGCCAGTTGTCCTTGATACAGCATTTTCCAGAAGTCATTTTCAATGCTTCATTATTTGATTTCCAACGTAACTGGAACGGTCGTTTAGCTATTTAAAGGGCATGGGAAGGGGAGTTTAACGAGGCGCACAGAAAATGGATATTTTCCATTTCGGAACATGTATGTGTTGTAGGTGTTTCATATCACATCCAAGAAAAAAAAAATGTTCATCCTTACAACATATCCCACTTCAACTTTCAGGGCCTGAGGACAACGTATATTGAGTGGAAAAGTACACATTGCTCTATATATTAGAAAAACAATCTGAGGTCTGACAACCACTAAAAATGATATATCTACAGTATTTCAAGTTATTTCCAGATTTCCATTGGGCTCCATTGAAATCTATAGCTTAAAATAAATCTCCACCATTAAAAATCATTTCTTAATCGGTCCCAAATTTTGTGCTGATTCATTTCGTAATACAGTTGTCGAGTCGTCGGAGCGCCGTACGTTCTAATACAGAGCTCCATATCCCCCTGTATAGTCAGAGTGAGTAAAACAGAAATATTCTCTCTGCCTGTAGCCACCACTAGAGGGAGCATAGAAACATTGAACGTGATAATAAAACGGTAAACAGTTATGTTCATAGCGCCCTCTAGTAGCAGCTTCTGGCAGCCAGAATTTTATTATATAAAGAAGACCTACCATCAGCAATAGGGTTACTGTTTGATTTGAGTATAATTTTTTTATAAAATAAATCAACGCACAACAAAAATTTTTTAAAGGGTCGACATTCACGTCACCTCCTTTTAGGTATCTTAGAAGTAGTAGGGATTCTTTGTTGAGAAAGTTTTTGCCAAATTGTAGCCTTCAACCCGTAATTTTTTTTTCTTTCCAAATGGGGCTCCTCCACCCCATGCATGGTACCAATATACCCAATTAGAAAATGGTGTCCACTCTACCAGATCATTGACTGATTTTGAGTACCTCTGAAGCCAACACGCCCCCCCCCCCCCCCGCACACGCCGTATCGCTGCTTTACAGATTCTTGCTGCAACAGGCAACCCTATCGATTGGGTAACAGAGTTAGGTTGCATTTTTTTGGAACAAGGAAAAGGCTGTGAGTATGTTGGAAACTCATTTTAGTATCCTTGTTATAAGGTATAGGAATCCCCACAAGATACATAGAAGTCTATTCACATCTCTCTGAATTTCTGTCATTGCCTCTCTGAGTTGGCCACCATAGAACATGTGTGGTGGAGTTGTCAAAAGGTTCAACTGTCACGGCGCGGGGTGTGGACCCACTGGGCCGTACCGCGTAGCGGGATAGCAGCTGGCCAAACACGTATAATGCAATGTCTACAGTCCAGAAAGGGTATCTGAGGCAATGTAGACAGTAGCGATGGATTCAGGCTAAGATGAGGCTCCGATAGTAGACAGACACCCGGCGGGGTGCGACAAAATAGATGCAGCGGAGGGCACAACACGACTCCAACTCTTGACGGCACAGAGGCACGGTAGCACGGGATACAGGGTACAGGCAGCAGGAACGGGTAACACTGGGAACTGGAAGACCATTTGAAAAGACAAACTTAAGGTAACACAACAATGCTCAGGCAAGGATCGAGAGGGCAGGCCCTCTTTTATAGTCCAGAAGCATTCTGGGCTAATTGCAGTATTCTGCAACTGTGCACGTACTGGCCCTTTGAGGCCATGCACGCGCGCCCTGCGGGTGACAGTGTTCAGACCAGGAAGTGAGTGCCGGCGTCTCCCAGGAGGGAGATGCCGCCGGGCACTCGTTCGTCCATGGCCGCGGGCTGTCAAGAGGGTGAGTCAGGATGACAGTCCGCGGCCATAGACGTTACATCAACCCTTCTGGAGCGCGATATTCTACATAATAACCTGACACATTCTTAGCTCCCATCTTCTCTTGATATAGCTTTTCCCTCCATGTGTCTTGGCCCCATGAAACTGGGTAAGAATGGCTAGACTATTGATCCCTTGGCTGTAAAGTCAGGGCTCCGTTCATGGGTTCCGTCTGAGCTTTCCGTAAGGGAAACCCATGAACGGAATCCAAACTGAAACAAACGGAAACCATAGGTTTCCGTTTGCATCACCATTGATTTCAATGGTGACAAATCCGGTGCAAATAGTTTCCGTTTGTCACCAATGTTTAAGGTTTTCATCGTTTTGACGGAATGATTAGCGCAGTCAACTATGGTATTGATTCCGACAAAACGACGGACCCTTAAACAACGGTGACAAATGGAAACTGTTTGCACCGGATTTGTCACCATAGAAATCAATGGTGATGCAAACAGAAACCTATGGTTTCCATTTGTTTCAGTTTGGATTCCGTTCATGGGTTCCCCTGACGTAAAGGTCCGACTGAACCCATGAACCGAGTCCCGACACAGATGTGAACGCAGCCCAATAAGGATGTAATGTAGGATGGATGTACAGAGAATCACCTCAGAGGTTTTTGACAGGGTTTGGTCCATATGGTTCCACTTCAGAGAATCACCAGATTTTAGTAGCCGGTTATCTTCTAACCAATAAGTATAAATCTGTATCCATTGGGTCTACCCAAGGGAATATCTACTAAAGTAAGATCTCATGGGCCAGTGATGTTTGACCCCCATCATGGAGGGTGTGAACTCTCAAAATGTTAGTGAGAAGAAAACCGGAACACTCGCCCTTATCATCCTTACAAGATCTTGGTCCTCATTGTCCCATGGTGGTGGCATGTGTCATCTGGGGTGAGCCCCATTTTGATTTAGGCTGGGTTCACACGGAGTTTTTTGCAGGTGGAAATTCTGCCTCAAAATTCAGTTTGGAATTTTGAGACAGATTTTCCTCTCCCTGCACGCCGATTTTCACAGAGTTTTTCGCCCGCGGCCATTGAGCGCCACGGGCGAAATACGCTCTCTCTGCCTCCCATTGATGTCAATGGGAGGTCAGAGGCGTAAACCCCCGAAGATAGGGCATGTCTCTTCTTTCTCCCGCGAGATGGTTTTACCGCTCGTGGGAAAAAGGCGCCTCCGCCTCCCATTGAAATCAATGGGAGGCATTTTCGGGCTGTTTTTGACGAGGTATCCGCGCCAAAAAACTAATAAAGAAACTCAGTGTGAACCCAGCCTAATAGTTCTACTACTCTCTATAAACTTCTGGTTCTACCAAGGTCATTTTTGATCGATGAAATCACAGTTTTCTCCTTAGAAGAATTTTGCGGCAGCAGCAGAGAATTTCCATTTTATTCCAAAGTTTTGTACCATGACCTTGCCAAGAAAGGCCACAGAGAACTTTCTAAGCTCGGAAATAAAGCCAAGTGGAGAGCGTTTGGTCCCATGGGTGAGCATTCCTCTCCGGCAGGGAATTCAGAAGTCTCTGTGGCCTGGCTTTATCTAGGGGTCTCTTCAAAGAAAACATTGAAATCCGCAGGCCTATAATAGGACTTTTATCATGGGAGACCAAGACGGACGCGCAGAGGATAGCATTACCGTAATTAAAAAGCTGCTGATCTCGCAAAGAAAGCAGAGCACAATATGTAATGGGCCGCAGTTCAGCGTGTAATGATTTTATTGTTGTGTTTTTACAATCTTTGAATTCTTCGGGTCTTATTCGCTGCACGTGTCATTCCGTATTTGTTTTACAGCTCGCCACTGCTACATCTCAAGGGCTTCAGCTTCAAAAATTATAGACTTCCCGAAGTCCTACAAAGATTCCGGAATGTGCGGCTCAAACCCACCAACCAGATCCCCCCAAAATTAATATTTTAAAACCAGATGGAAGACGTCCGGGCAGCAGAAAGACTTTGATGTTGAACGTCACTGACAGATCCTTCTATAAATAGTGACGGTTTATTACAATGAAGACAAAACCAAATGGACGAGGATGAGAAGAAACCTCTGAAATGCATCACAAACGTTGTAAAACTGAGGCCGGAATATCTGATCATTTGTAAGCACAGAAGAGGGTTAAAGCTCGGACAACATCGTCCTGCTATTAGGAAGTAACCGAGAAATGGATGGTGATGTCCTCTACAGTAGGGAGCCCAATACCGGGACAGAAGTCCATTATATGAGTGTTTACTAAGAGCGCAGAAACCGTTATCCTAGAACCCCACATCGCTGTCATGTTCTGTACCCCAAGTGTCAGTGTATCATTATCCTGTATCTCAAGTGCCAGTGTATCATTATCCTGCACCCCAAGTGTCAGTGTATCATTATCCTGCACCCCAAGTGTCAGTGTATCATTATCCTGTATCCCAAGTGTCAGTGTCATTATCCTGTACCCCAAGTGTCAGTGTATCATTATCCTGTATCCCAAGTGTCAGTGTCATTATCCTGTACCCCAAGTGTCAGTGTATCATTATCCTGTACCCCAAGTATCAGTGTCATTATCCTGTATCCCAAGTGTCAGTGTCATTATCCTGTACCCCAAGTGTCAGTGTATCATTATCCTGTACCTCAAGTGTCAGTGTATCATTATCCTGTACCCCAAGTGTCAGTGTCATTATCCTGTACCCCAAGTGTCAGCGTATCATTATCCTGTACCCCAAGTGTCAGTGTATCATTATCCTGTATCCCAAGTGTCAGTGTCATTATCCTGTACCCCAAGTGTCAGTGTCATTATCCTGTACCTCAAGTGTCAGTGTATCATTATCCTGTACCCCAAGTGTCAGTGTCATTATCCTGTACCCCAAGTGTCAGCGTATCATTATCCTGTACCCCAAGTGTCAGTGTCATTATCCTGTACACCAAGTGTCAGGGTATCATTATCCTGTACCCCAAGTGTCAGTGTCATTATCCTGTACACCAAGTGTCAGGGTATCATTATCCTGTACCCCAAGTGTCAGTGTCATTATCCTGTACCACAAGTGTCAGTGTATCATTATCCTGTACCCCAAGTGTCAGTGTCATTATCCTGTACCCCAAGTGTCAGCGTATCATTATCCTGTACCCCAAGTGTCAGTGTCATTATCCTGTACCCCAAGTGTCAGTGTATCATTATCCTGTACCACAAGTGTCAGTGTCATTATCCTGTACCCCAAGTGTCAGCGTATCATCATCCTGTACCCCAAGTGTCAGTGTCATTATCCTGTACCCAAAGTGTCAGTGTATCATTATCCTGTACCCCAAGTGTCAGTGTCATTATCCTGTACCCCAAGTGTCAGCGTATCATTATCCTGTACTCCAAGTGTCAGTGTATAATTATCCTGTACCCCAAGTGTCAGTGTATCATTATCCTGTACCCCAAGTGTCAGTGTCATTATCCTGTACCCCAAGTGTCAGCGTATCATTATCCTGTACCCCAAGTGTCAGTGTCATTATCCTGTACCCCAAGTGTCAGCGTATCATTATCCTGTACCCCAAGTGTCAGTGTCATTATCCTGTACCCCAAGTGTCAGCGTA
The DNA here is from genome assembly GCF_050947455.1 of Rhinoderma darwinii. NCBI lineage: Eukaryota > Metazoa > Chordata > Amphibia > Anura > Rhinodermatidae > Rhinoderma > Rhinoderma darwinii. The sequence continues at coordinate 9,209,205 of NC_134687.1, forward strand.
TCATTATCCTGTACCCCAAGTGTCAGTGTATAATTATCCTGTACCCCAAGTGTTAGCGTATAATTATCCTGTACCCCAAGTGTCAGCGTATCATTATCCTGTACCCCAAGTGTCAGTGTATCATTATCCTGTACCCCAAGTGTCAGTGTATCATTATCCTGTACCTCAAGTGTCAGTGTATCATTATCCTGTACCCCAAGAGTCAGTGTATCATTATCCTGTACCCCAAGTGTCAGTGTATCATTATCCTGTACCCCAAGTATAAGTGTATCATTATTCTGTACCCCAAGTGTCAGTGTATCATTATCCTGTACCCCAAGTGTCAGTGTACCATTATCCTGTACCCCAAGTGTATCATTATACTGTACCCCAAGTGCCAGTGTCATTATCCTGTACCCCAAGTGTCAGTGTATCATTATCCTGTACCCCAAGTGTCAGCGTATAATTATCCTGTACCCCAAGTGTCAGTGTCATTATCCTGTACCCCAAGTGTCAGTGTATCATTATCCTGTACCCCAAGTGTCAGTGTATCATTATCCTGTATCCCAAGTGTCAGTGTCATTATCCTGTACCCCAAGTGTCAGTGTCATTATCCTGTACCCCAAGTGTCAGTGTATCATTATCCTGTATCTCAAGTGTCAGTGTATCATTATCCTGTACCCCAAGTGTCAGCGTATAATTATCCTGTACCCCAAGTGTCAGTGTCATTATCCTGTACCCCAAGTGTCAGTGTATCATTATCTTGTACCCCAAGTGTCAGTGTACCATTATCCTGTACCCCAAGTGTCAGTGTATAATTATCCTGTACCCCCAAGTGTCAGTGTATCATTATCCTGTACCCCAAGTGTCAGTGTATCATTATCCTGTACCCCAAGTACCAGTGTATCATTATCCTGTACCCCAAGTACCAGTGTATCATTATCCTGTACCCCAAGTACCAGTGTATCATTATACTGTACCCCAAGTGTCAGTGTATCATTATCCTGTACCCCAGGTGTCAGTGTCATTATCCTGTACCCCAGGTGTCAGTGTATCATTATCCTGTACCCCAAGTGTCAGTGTATCATTATCCTGTAGCCCAAGTGTCAGTGTATAATTATCCTGTACCCCAAGTGTCAGTGTATCATTATCCTGTACCCCAATTATCAGTGTATCATTATCCTGTACCCCAAGTGTCAGTGTATCATTATCCTGTACCCCAAGTGTCAGTGTATCATTATCCTGTACCCCAAGTGTCAGTGTCATTATCCTGTACCCCAATTATCAGTGTATCATTATCCTGTACCCCAAGTGTCATTGTATCATTATCCTGTACCCCAAGTGTCAGTGTATCATTATCCTGTACCCCAATTGTCAGTGTATCATTATCCTGTACCCCAAGTGTCAGTGTCATTATCCTGTACCCCAAGTGTCAGTGTATCATTATTCTGTACCCCAAGTACCAGTGTATCATTATCCTGTACCCCAAGTACCAGTGTATCATTATACTGTACCCCAAGTACCAGTGTATCATTATACTGTACCCCAAGTGTCAGTGTATCATTATACTGTACCCCAAGTGTCAGTGTATCATTATCCTGTACCCCAGGTGTCAGTGTATCATTATCCTGTACCCCAAGTATCAGTGTATCATTATCCTGTACCCCAAGTACCAGTGTATCATTATCCTGTACCCCAAGTGTCAACGTATAATTATCCTGTACCCCAAGTACCAGTGTATCATTATCCTGTACCCCAAGTGTCAACGTATAATTATCCTGTACCCCAAGTGTCAGTGTATCATTATCCTGTACCCCAAGTGTCAACGTATAATTATCCTGTACCCCAAGTGTCAGTGTATCATTATCCTGTACCCAAGTGTCAGTGTGTCATTGTTAACGGTATATACCATCTATGCACTGTATATACTTTCTGGGCACTGTATATACTATCTGGGCACTGTATATACTATCTGGGCACTGTATATACTTTCTGGGCACTGTATATACTATCTGGGCACTGTATATACTATCTGGGCACTGTATATACTTTCTGGGCACTGTATATACTATCTGGGCACTGTATATACTATCTGGGCACTGTATATACTATCTGGGCACTGTATATACTATCTGGGCACTGTATATACTATCTGGGCACTGTATATACTATCTGGGCACTGTATATACTTTCTGGGCACTGTATATACTATCTGGGCACTGTATATACTATCTGGGCACTGTATATACTATCTGGGCACTGTATATACTATCTGGGCACTGTATGCTATGAGTGGGTGCTGGACGGTCTATCTGGGCACGGTATATACTATCTGGGCACTGTATATACTATCTGGGCACTGTATATACTATCTGGGCACTGTATATACTTTCTGGGCACTGTATATACTATCTGGGCACTGTATATACTATCTGGGCACTGTATATACTATCTGGGCACTGTATATACTATCTGGGCACTGTATATACTATCTGGGCACTGTATATACTATCTGGGCACTGTATATACTATCTGGGCACTGTATATACTATCTGGGCACTGTATATACTTTCTGGGCACTGTATATACTATCTGGGCACTGTATATACTATCTGGGCACTGTATATACTATCTGGGCACTGTATATACTATCTGGGCACTGTATATACTATCTGGGCACTGTATGCTATGAGTGGGTGCTGGACGGTCTATCTGGGCACGGTATATACTATCTGGGCACTGTATATACTATCTGGGCACTGTATATACTATCTGGGCACTGTATATACTATCTGGGCACTGTATATACTATCTGGGCACTGTATGCTATGAGTGGGTGCTGGACGGTCTATCTGGGCACGGTATATACTATCTGGGCACTGTATATACTATCTGGGCACTGTATATACTATCTGGGCACTGTATATACTATCTGGGCACTGTATGCTATGAGTGGGTGCTGGACGGTCTATCTGGGCACGGTATATACTATCTGGGCACTGTATATACTATCTGGGCACTGTATATACTATCTGGGCACTGTATATACTATCTGGGCACTGTATGCTATGAGTGGGTACTGGACGGTCTATCTGGGAATGGTCTTTCTCTGGCAATGTCTGACAATGTGTTTAGTATTTATGAAGGGACTGGACGGCTCTATGGCAATATATTTTATATACATATTTAAATATGGGCATTACTAAGGTGGTGCCAATGTCTGAAACATAAGATTCCTCAGTCATGTCCCTCTTGGCATCTCCTGCTCTTGTGGCCTACATGGGAATTACACACTTACTTAACCCTTTTGTGATCAGACTATTTTGGGCCTTTATGACCAAGCGATTTCTTTTCTTTTCTCTCTTTGTATTTTTTATTCTTGCATTCAGAGCCATACGTTTTTTATTTTTCCATAGACATGGCCGTGTGGGGGAGTTGCTTTTTGCAGGACGAGTTGTATATTTTGGCACCATTTTGGGGGTGCATATAACTTATTGATTACATTTTATTAACTTTTTTGTGAGGAAATGGAAAAAAAAACAATTCCGCCGCACCTTTTTGCATCTCACATTAACGCTGTTTACCGTGCGGTTTAAATAACATAATAACTTTATTCTGTGGTTACGATTACGCCGATTCCAAATTTATGTTGTTTTATGTTTTTCTACTTTTGAACAATAAAAACGATTGTTTTTTTATTTGTTATTTTTTGTCTCGCCGTATTCTAAGCCATAACATGTTCATTTTTACGCTGATTTACCTGTACAGGGGCTTATTTTTTGCGGGTCGACTTGTAGTTTTTATTGGTATCATTTTGTGGTTCATAGAACTTTTTGATGGCTTTTTATTGTGTCTTTGGACGGCTGGAAAAAAAAGAAAACAGCGATTCTGACATTGGTTTTTCGTTTTTTACGGCGTTTCCAGTGCGGGTTAGATAACATTGTTTTCTAGTTCGGGTTATTACGGACGATACCAATTATGTGTAGCTGTTTTCAATTTTTTTTCATAATAAACCATTTTGTCAGGGGGAAAAAATGGGGTTTTCATGTTTTTTACTTGGAATTTTTCATTTTTTTATTAAATACTTTATTTATATATTTTTTTTACTTTTTTTTGTCCCACTGTGGGACTTTACTATGTGAACTTTTGATTGCTTTTATAAAACACTGCAGTAGACCCTATAACGATAGTTTCTTCATCAACAGGTTCAGTTGGCTTTAGTCAAAAGAAATCTCCCCTCCCCCACATACACACAACCCCAATCCATATTACGTGGTGTCCGTTTCAGAGCAGAGCGATGACACGATGCCTTCTGTTATAGTTTACTTCTACTTTTTGTCCAAAAGCCAAAAATGTGACCCTTGGAAGAACCTAACATAATATTGTCTTCAGAGTCCATTCTGTGCTCGCTGCACATCTGTAAGGAGTTCATGGTGAATTCTCCAACAAAAGAAAGGGAAACAGCTTAGTAAAACCGAGATATATATATATATATATATATATATATATAAAACTGGTCAAATGTGAACTTATGACCATCACACCCATATGAGCTCATTAAATATCCAATTTTAAAACCATGGGTGTTAATTGGGGGCCTTTTTGTGACTAGTACAGCCTTCAAGATTTTGGGTGTGTCTGTGGGATTTTTTGCCCATTCATCCAGAAGATCATTTGTGAGGTCAGACACTGATGTTGGGGGAGGGGGCCTAACTTGTAATCTCCGTTCTAGTTCATCCCAAAGGTGTTGGATGGTGTTGAGGTCAAGACTCTGTGCGGGCAATCAAGTTCTTCCACCCGAAACTCCTCCAACCAACCAACTAACCAACCAGCCAACCAACCAACCAACCAACCAACAAGCCAACCAACCAGCCAACCAACCAACCAACCAGCCAACCAACCAACCAACCAACCAACAAGCCAACCAACCAACCAGCCAACCAACCAACCAACGATGTCTTTATGGACCTTGCTATGTGTACATGGAACAGGATAAAGCCAAACCCCAAACTTCCCACAAAGTTAGGAGCTACAATTGTGTAAAATGTCTTTGTCTGCTGTAGCATAGACATTACCCTTCCCTGAAAAAAAGCACCAGGAGATGGAATGATAATTGGACCAATTAATAAAAGTAATCTTTATTTACAGTATATGGCACCAACATACTCCGCAGTACTCTACAACTATAATATAATTAAAGTAATTAAAACAAATGAGCAGACAATAAGACAAAAGGACAATCTACAGGAAAGAGGTCCCTGTCAATAAGAGCTTACACTCTACAGGAGAGAGGACCCCGCTAACCATAAGAGCTTACACTCTACAGGAGAGAGGACCCCGCTGATCATAAGAGCTTACACTCTACAGGAGAGAGGACCCCGCTAACCATAAGAGCTTACACTCTACAGGAGAGAGGACCCCGCTGATCATAAGAGCTTACACTCTACAGGAGAGAGGACCCTGCTGACCATAAGAGCTTACACTCTACAGGAGAGAGGACCCTGCTGACCATAAGAGCTTACACTCTACAGGAGAGAGGACCCCGCTGATCATAAGAGCTTACACTCTACATGAGAGAGGACCCTGCTGACCATAAGAGCTTACACTCTACAGGAGAGAGGACCCTGCTGACCATAAGAGCTTACACTCTACAGGAGAGAGGACCCCGCTGATCATAAGAGCTTACACTCTACAGGAGAGAGGACCCTGCTGACCATAAGAGCTTACACTCTACAGGAGAGAGGACCCCGCTGATCATAAGAGCTTACACTCTACAGGAGAGAGGACCCTGCTGATCATAAGAGCTTACACTCTACAGGAGAGAGGACACTGCTGACCATAAGAGCTTACACTCTACAGGAGAGAGGACACTGCTGACCATAAGAGCTTACACTCTACAGGAGAGAGGACCCTGCTGATCATAAGAGCTTACACTCTACAGGAGAGAGGACCCCGCTGATCATAAGAGCTTACACTCTACAGGAGAGAGGACCCCGCTGATCATAAGAGCTTACACTCTACAGGAGAGAGTACCCTGCTGACCATAAGAGCTTACACTCTACAGGAAAGAGGACCCTGCTGATCATAAGAGCTTACACTCTACAGGAGAGACACTGCTGATCATAAGAGCTTACACTCTACAGGAGAGAGGACCCTGCTGACCATAATAACTTACACTCTACAGGAGAGAGGACCCTGCTGACCATAAGAGCTTACACTCTACAGGAGAGAGGACCCTGCTGACCATAAGAGCTTACACTCTACAGGAGAGAGGACACTGACCATAAGAGCTTTAAGAGGATCTCTCACTAGTTTAGTAATGTGCAATCTCCTAACTAATCTAATAGGCGCTGTCACGCTAATAATTCCAGTGAAAATTGTGTTCCAAAATATTAATTATTTTAAAAGTTATGAGCTTTTTTCTAAATATACACATGAGGCTATACTAGCCAAAGGGGCGGGGACGCTGTTCTTTCCCTGTGGGCGGCGTTATTCCTTCTCTGTATGACATCATACAGCTTCTCCCCTCCCCTGCATAGCGTGGATTCAGCTACAATCGCAAGATCACAATGTGTTTCCACTTCTGGCCACAGCTCCTTCCCCACATCGCCTCAGTGCTCATCCAGGGACCGGTCCCTATAATAAGACATGAAAACATGAAACATGTAGCACATTTACCGTTCTTCACCTTAGGAAACAGGGGAACGTTCTTCTCCTCAATAGATGTGGGATTTTTTTGAGCACGGAGGAGTTTTCACACCTTTCGATATCTTTTATACTTTTATGATCCTACTTCTCGAGACTTATTGTCTTAGGAAATGAAGAGAAGATAATAAAGTGGGTCTTATTACATAAGGAGATTTGTAGTAGAAGAAAAAAATGGAGGACCCACAGGAAATCCAGACAACAATGGTTATACAGCTGAGCTTATGTTAATAGTAAGTAAATGTACGTTTTATGAGCACACTGACACAATCCTGGCTCGTTCTCCGAATAATCCCCCTCAGGAAACTACCCCAAAAACAGCTGCTCAGATAATCATTACATTACTGGAAGAACCGCCACTGACCTACTGTCCGGCCAAGTGCGAGCGCACCAGGACTAATCCCTTTTTGATTTTCACTTTCCAAGTCTCACTTGATCTCTCATGTGTTGGATGAAAGTTCTGAGACGCTGATCGTCCTTCCTTATTCGTGGTTTTCTCCTCAGAGACACTATCTTTACTAGACGTAATACCGGTTTATTGTTCTTCCCTTGCCATAAATTTCCTGCTATCTGAAATACAATGCTCATAAAAATCCAAACTTCAGCTCATTGCATTAGATTTTTATTTAGTGGATTTTTGCTCCTTCAAAGAAAGTTAAAGGGGTTGTCCGGTTTCAGCAAACTCAGAGTAGGTTGATATTCAGTAGGACCCTTCATTATATCGTTACTGTGACACCCATGGCCGTGGACCGTCGAGATTACTCACCCCCCGACGGGCGCAGCCATGGAACAGTGAGCGCTGGCCCGCATCTCCTCCTCACTTCCGCTTCACTCTGCTATGTCCAGTATACCAGAAAATTATGTCAAATTAACCCATGATCACCCTGGACTATAAGAAGGGCCCTGCCCCTTCACTCATTGCCTGAGCGTTGTTGTGTTTACCCGTATTTGTCTTTGCAAATAGTCCCTTAGTGTTTTCTGTTCCCAGTGTTCCCGTACCTGCTACCTGTATCCTGTAACCCGTGCTAACTTGTTCCTGTGCGATAGAGAGTTGGAGTCGTGTTGTGCCGTATACTACGCCTGCTGTGTTACACCACTCCTGGTGTCTGCTTGCTGCCAAGGTCCCATCCGAGCCTACCATCGCTACTGTCCGAATTACCACAGGTACCCTTATTCGAACTATAGACATTGACTTGGTATCTTGTTGGCCATCTGCTATACCGCAACGGCGGTACAGCCCAGTTGGTCCACTTACCCACAGATCGTGACAGTTACATAGGTTCAAAAAAGACACCGGTCCATCATGTCCAACCTTTCTCAAAAAATTACATGTCATTCATTGCTTGATTACTTATTATCCTCAATGCTGACATAGAATCTGCCATTACTTACTCTTGAGGTAGGACATTCCATACTTTGACTGCTCTAACTGTAAAGAACCCTTTCCTATATTGATGTCCGAAATATCTTTCTTCCACACACAATGGATGTCGGTCCTTTGTATAGTCCATGGAAGGAACAGATCATGTGCTAGTTCTCTGTATTGACCACACATATACTTATACATATTAATAAGATCCCCTCTAAGACGTCTTTGTTCCAAGCTGAACAAGCACAATTTCTTTAGCCTTTTGTTATAAGCGACACCTCCCATCCCATTTAATTATGTAGTCACCCGCCTTTGAACAATCTCTATTTCTCCTATATAATTTTTACAATGTGGAGCCCAAAACTAAATTTCATATTCAAGATGTGGCCCTACAAGGGATTTATAGAGGGGTAATATTACATTTGGATCACAGGTTTTTATCTCTTTTTTGCTATTCACCCTAAAATCATATCTGCTTATGCAGCTGCTGCCTGACATTGAGTACGGCTGCTTAGTTTATTTGTAGCCAGAATACCCAGTTCCTTCTCTTGTTCTGTTATCCCCAGTTTTATTCCATTTAATGTATATGAATTAATACTATTATTGCGTCTTAAGTGCATTACTTTAAATTTATTGACATGACATTTCATCTGCCGTGTTTTTGTCTAGGCTGCCAGCTTATCTAGACCTTTCTGTAGACAAAATTCTACCCATGGTCATTTGATATTTTGCTGAAATCCCTGTTGTTCGCGTATTTAGGAATCTTCTCTGAATACTGTTACCACTGTAATAATCATGGTGATCAAATGAAATAAATTTTTATGTCAATGAGATCATGATCAGTTACTCACAATTTGACCACTCACCTGTAAGGGTAGGTTCACACGCTTACTAAAAAACTTCTGAAAATGCGGAGTTGTTTTAAAGGGAAAACAGCTCCTGATTTTCAGAAGTTTTTTAAGCAAACTCGCGTTTTTCGCAGCATTTTTTATGCCCGTTTTTGGAGCTGTTTTTCTATAGAGTCAATGACATATGGCTCCAAAAACGGCTCAAGAAGTGATATGTACTTCTTTTCACAGGCGTTTTTTTACGTGGCCGTTTTTCAAAACGTCCGGGTTAACAAATGGCCTGTCGGAACAGAACCCCGTATTTCCCATTGTAATAAATGGGTAGATGTTTGGAGACATTCTGCTTCAGATTTTTCGGCTGAAAATAGGTCGTGTGAACATACCCTAACAATAATGCCTGCAGTCTAACATTCTCAGTTAGATTACAAAAAAATCTACTTTTGTGATGGTAAATCCTGCTTGCCTAATACAACCTCTCACATTAAAAAGAGGGCACAAGGACTATGTGCCCTGGGGCCTCCACCAACTTGGGGACTTTGGCGGCCTTCACTACCCACTATCCCTTCCAAGGCCAGTTCTTCTAATCCAGTTTGGCTCCCTGTCCTGTCCTTCACTCTGTAGGTCACAGACTAAAACAGCTTACAGCCTACTAGGCATCCTCTTTCCACGAAGGGCTGGTATATACTGTTTATATGGATAGAATATAAACCTACTTAAACAAAACATGCGTCTACTGATGGCTGTTCCGTGATCCTATCCAGCCAAAAAGAGGAGAAGGAGTAGCCAGGCATGCAGGCATATTGCTCTCTCCATTGAAGTCTAATGGCTCAAATTTCTCTATTAAGTAACGTGACCATAGAGCTCTCTGAAATGTGGTTGTGAAGGGGATCAGGTGGGTTCTGTGTCTCAAAGGTGGTGTGAAGTTCTGCAAGCAGATTTGGAGCACAGTTGATGAAACAATCTGGGCGGAGGGTAATAATATTAAGAGTAGTCCAGTAACAGATCAGGCTCAGTACACAGGTAAGTGGCAACCGTTTGTAGTGTAAGGCAGAGACATTGTCAGGAAACAATCCAAGTTCAGTACACGGATAAGTGGCAACAGTTTGTAGAGTAAGGCAGAGACGTGGTTAGGAAACAATACAAGTTTAGTACACAGATAAGCTACAACCATTAGAGTAAGGCAGAGACGATCCAAGTTCAGTACACCAATGAGCAGCAATAGTTTATAGAGTAAGGTGGCAATGAGCTATACTAGAGGTAGGAAGCTCAAAAATAGTCTACAAGTAGAAAGAGCAAGGACCAGGCTTATAAAGGTGAGATTAATGAAGTAATCAAGACAAGGAATCTCAAGTGGCAAGCATCGAGAGAAACTGGACGATAGATTTAGCAGTGGAGATGTTTAACAACCCAGATATCTCAATGTGAACAGCTATTGCTTTCGACAAAGGAGTTTATAAATGTTTCTCAATGTGAAAAGCTATTGCTTGGGACACAAGAGTTTCTGAGTTCAAATCCTGACAGGTGGGACGGGGCCTCCACCAACCCATGTGATGGAGAGAACAGACATGGGAGGCCTCCAATGAATAAACTATACTGTAACAATAAATAGTTGAAGCACAAAGACTTTAAAAAGTGCAGGTAAAGAACACAAATGCAATAATAAAAAGACTAGCGCTCGTTTATGACCGGAGTTTTCCTTTAAGTCCTTCCTGTTGAACTTTACAGTCTGAAGTTTTTCTATTCTTTGATGGTTTGTGATAGTAATTATACTTGGAAAATAATAAATAAGAGGTTTGCAAGAGACTGGAACTTGGGTTTCATCATGTTTTTCAAAGCTGATGGAGCAGAAGACATCTGGGCATGTAGAACAAGGTCTTCTTCTCAGAGAACATTACTTAACTGCTCTGTTTAGAAGTTTTTTTCTGAAATGTAAGCATAGTAAGAAGTCACCACTCTGCAGAACTCTCCTGCCAAACTCCTATTTGATCCTTATCCCAGACAACAAGATAGTAGACAATTATGAACCAAAGAAGAGTTTGCCAGATCCCATAATTGTTTGATTTCAGGACACAGTTACAGAGAGACCTCCAGTTCTTCTGAATTGTGGTTGGTGAATCTTACCATACACTTTCAAGTTTTGCTGCCTTATAGTAGAAAGTTCCAGTGTCTGATGTGGTCAACTCTCCTAGAAGATCATGGAGTGGGATTAAGAACATGCACTTGGGTTCAGATCTCTATGATGGAACAAAAACATCTAGTTGTAAATTATGGAGAAGCAATATCCGAACTTATTTATCAACCTTTAGATGAAAAAATTGTTTTGTGCATTTTTTATGTTGTTTTTTTTTTTGCTTGTTCTTTACATTTTGTTTTTGGAACCTAGTCTTTCTATAGAAAATCATTATTCAATTTAATACATTTTTTAAATCAGGTTTAATTTGAACAGGTGATAAATCAGAGTATGAAAAAAAAAATGAATAAAAACGAGCGTCAAGTGTAATAGTTCAATCCATGATACTTAGAAGAAAAGTTAGGTTGGAGGAGTAGGCTCATTTTTGGTTCTCATTAGAGATGAGTGAATTGATTATCAAATTGGGTCCGAATGTTCCAAAAGATTTGGCAAATTTGGAATTTTTTGGGGTTCGTGTCGCAAGAAACGTAGAAAAATGGCAGACGTCGGCAAGCACCTGCCGCCATTTTACAGATTAGAAAAAGGATCAGGAGGGCTTCCCCTAAAATGCCTTGCAAGCAGTCTTCCCAAAATGCAATGAGGTTATCCCTCCCTCTACCCATTTACTGTATGTTGCTCTCACTTACACATTGTTAATGCCGGCTTGACGTGAAAGAGTTTGTAAAGGAGTTGAATTTAACTTGGATACAGTCCTTGAAGACATCAGAGAGTCAGACATGAGTTTTCAGACCGGATTGAATCGGACGACCGATCCGATAGAAGAAGCAGAGATGGGAACGGCACTCCTTATAATACCAGATCGAATACTGGTGCATGCCAAACCAGGGGCATGGTCCCAGTCCCCCAACAGTGCAGCAAAAGTGTAAAAGGTAGGCAGCACTCAGTTATGCCCCACGCGCACGACCGTAAAATATCTCAGTAATTGCGGACCCTATTGGCCGCGGACACCTTTCTGTATCGTTATGGATAGGTGTCCGTGCAATAGAACTGTGCCGCAAATTATGGAGCATGTCCTACTTTTCATTTTTTACGGGCCGTGCTCCCATACTTTGTTTGGGAGCACAGCCGGAAAATGTGGCCCGCGGCCCACGGCCGACGGCGGCCGGCCGTACCCACAGTCACGGGCCGTGATTACGGGCACGGTTGTGTGCATGAGGCCTTAAGGTGCAGATGAATCACCAGTGGTTTATTCCAGAATTTAGCGACGTTTCGGCTTATGTAATAAAGGCTTACACAAGACGAAACGTGGCTGTATTCTGGAATAAACCACTGGTGATTCATCTGCACCTTAACTGAGCGCTGCCTACATTTTCTACTTTTCATACCATACAGATACCAACATGCCAATGGCAGTATCAATACTTGCTCGTGAGATTTCTGCTAGACCAGAAAAGGTTTTTTTTCTATCCCGCTCAAAAGTTATTCAAAAGGTTATGTGCCTCCGAAATGGTGCGATTAATAATACAACTCGTCCTACAAAAAAACAAGCCCTCATATGGTTATGTTGATGGAAAAATGAATTTATATATCGGTTATATGGCTTCTGCGATCTTTTGAGTTGAATGTGGCTCGCGAACATCTCCCAGTGCTGAATGTGGCTTTCAAGGTAAGAAAGGCTGAGGACCACTGCCTCAGGGCATATGGAAATCATGGAGTATGGGTGCCGGTTTTTAACCCCCCCCCCTATATATTAGCCAGAGGTATGGGTGCAGCTCTCGCCCCAGTGGATGTGGTAAAATCTTGTAATATATGAGGGGGTATCATCAGATCACTGCGGGTTCAAACAGTCATATCAGTGGCAACCAGCTGATCGCCCGGATGTCTTGCTTTTGAGAAGAGGTTATTCAGATAGTAAAATGTCCCCTTGTTGCACATAGCTATCAACCAATCCGTGTGATGGGTATTTTCAAAATTACCCTTAAAATAAAAGAAACTGGTTGATATGGGCAAGTAGGCTTCTTTCCTTAAGCCAAACCAGGGCAGACATATCACCCATGCATACTGTTCATCAAAAGATGGCCCCCGAGGGAAAGGGGCTTGCTGCCAGGGTTGGCCTTAGGTTGGTTGGTGCCTTGTGCAGTATCTTTTGCAAATGCCCACCTTATAATATGCCATATAGTCATAGATAATACTATCATACAGTGCCCAAATAATTATACCAAAACAATAAACTAGGGAATGTACGTAGTTGTAACATGGGCAGATGCCTGACTACGGGTATGGGCATTAAGTGTGGTATTGGGAGTACAAGCTGTGGGTGATAAGGACATCAGTGCCAGTGGTGCCCCCTTCAGTAGTGCGATGATTCAAGCGGGTGACCACACAGGTCGCATACCCCGAAGGCTGACCCTGCCTACTGCCACCAGTCTACCCTCTTACTAGTTCATGTCCCGCTATGTACTGGTCATAGAGAAGAAGCAGTGTGCCCCCTGAGCTGCTGATGGCATTGAAGGGGCGTACTGATAATATTCTCTGTATTGTATTTTCTAGGGAGCCATTAGGGAGGGTGAATATGACGACTGGCAACTGTTAGAGGACTTAATTGCTGCTGGAACCTCCAAAGACCTTAATCAAAGACTTTCTGCAGCAGTGTCACATACTCCCTTCCTGTTGCTCCCTCGGTCTCCAGGACGTCGAGAGTTACTCGCTCGGGCGTCGCCCGGCCAGGTAGACTGAGGCTGTCTGCAGCCAATAGGAGCTCAGGAGCATCAGGTCAATCAAAGCCTGGCTGATGTTCCTGAGCTCCCGCCCCCTCCTTATTTAGTACAGCCTGGGGTATTAGGCTTTTTCCTGTAATTAGAGTTACCTAGCCTGGTGCTTTCCCTTGTTTCAGACTCTCCTCAGCGACTTGCATTTTGACTCCTTTGTGACCTGACCCCGGCTGAACTCCTGACTTTTCTTTGCCTTCTGACTTTTGTTATCTCCGCACTCTCCCGGTTTGACCCTGAATGCCTTACTCCGCCTTTTGCACCCGGAATTGTCCGTGGCGCAATTGCCCTGCCTCTCCCTCCGTGTACTTCCCAGGTGACCCTTTGTTATTTCGTACTGTCTCTGTCTTATCCGTTTGTCAGTTTCACTGGTACTAGTATAGGGAACGCCGACCAGTTGTGCGCCGTCGTTTAGGTCGGGTCGTATAGTGCCAAGGGAATGGCGCAGGGCAAATGTGGTGCCTATTTTCAAAAAGGGCTCTAGGTCTTCCCCGGGTAATTATAGACCAGTAAGCTTAACATCCATCGTGGGGAAAATGTTTGAGGGGCTATTGAGGGACTATATACAGGATTATGTGACAATAAATAGCATTATAAGTGACAGCCAGCACGGTTTTACTAAGGACAGAAGTTGTCAAACTAACCTAATCTGTTTTTATGAAGAGGTGAGCAGAAGCCTAGACAGAGGGGCTGCTGTGGATATAGTGTTTATATGAAGAGGTGAGCAGAAGTCTAGACAGAGGGGTCGCTGTGGATTTAGTGTTTTTGGACTTTGCAAAGGCATTTGACACTGTCCCCCATAGACGCCTAATGGGTAAATTAAGGACTATAGGTTTAGAAAATATAGTTTGTAATTGGATTGAGAATTGGCTCAAGGACCGTATCCAGAGAGTTGTGGTCAATGATTCCTACTCTGAATGGTCACCGGTTATAAGTGGTGTACCCCAGGGTTCAGTGCTGGGACCACTATTATTCAACTTATTTATTAATGATATAGAAGATGGGATTAATAGCACTATTTCTATTTTTGCAGATGACACCAAGCTTGTAATATAGTTCAGTCTATGGAAGATGTTCATGAATTACAGGCAGATTTAAACAAACTAAGTGTTTGGGCGTCCACTTGGCAAATGAAGTTTAATGTAGATAAATGTAAAGTTATGCATCTTGGTACCAACAACCTGCATGCATCATATGTCCTAGGGGGCGCTACACTGGCGGATTCACTTGTTGAGAAGGATCTGGGTGTACTTGTAAATCATAAACTCAATAACAGCATGCAGTGTCAATCAGCTGCTTCAAAGGCCAGCAGGATATTGTCGTGTATTAAAAGAGGCATGGACTCGCGGGACAGGGATGTAATATTACCACTTTAGAAAGCATTAGTGAGGCCTCATCTAGAATATGCAGTTCAGTTCTGGGATCCAGTTCATAGAAAGGATGCCCTGGAGTTGGAAAAAATACAAAGAAGAGCAACGAAGCTAATTAGGGGCATGGAGAATTTATGCTATGAGGAAAGATTGAAAGTATTAAACCTATTTAGCCTTGAAAAAAGACGACTAAGGGGGGACATGATTAACTTATATAAATATATTAATGGCACATACAAAAAATATGGTGAAATCCTGTTCCTTGTAAAACCCCCTCAAAAAACAAGGGGGCGCTCCCTCCGTCTGGAGAAAAAAAGGTTCAAGCTGCAGAGGCGACAAGGCTTCTTTACAGTGAGAACTGTGAATCTATGGAATAGCCTACCGCAGGAGCCGTCACAGCAGGGAGAGTAGACACCGCAGGAGCTGGTCACAGCAGGGACAGTAGATGGCTTTAAAAAAGGGTTAGATAATTTCCTAGAACAAAAAAATATTAGCTCCTATGTGTAGAAATTTTTCCTTCCCTTTTCCCTTCCCTTGGTTGAACTTGATGGACATGTGTCTTTTTTCAGCCGTACTAACTATATAACTATGTACAAATAGGTAGGGACAGAGGTTTGGGAACAACAGAGACCTCACTGTTTACTGTGTATTTGTCCATGATAATCAGTTTGTTAGACCTTATCAGTAATCCATAGACTCATTCCTTCATACCGAACTCCTACAGTTCATCCATATTTTGGAAGGTCTGATCGTCATACACATTTTAGGATCCAGTCATTCAGAAACCCCCAACCTCAATTCCGAAGAGCTTCCCTGAGGGGCATATCAGAGATGCCCCCATCATTCGCCTCTTGCGAGATGGACCACGTTGCACTGATGCACAAAAAAGTGTTTATTAGTTCGATGCATATGGCAAGAAAGGGGGTTGTAGCACCAAGGGGCACACTAGGAATGGGCATCCCCATTTAATGTTCCTAAGGTGTCCTCTCTCATTGTTCTTCCACACTCCAGTGTTCTTGCATGTTTTCTTCCAATGTTTGGAAATGTCAGCATTATGTCATTCAGACCTGTTTTGCCGCGGCCGGGTATCCGCCTTTTGAATCAGCCTTCTGTTTACCACAAATCCATGAGCACAACTCACTTTCTAAATAACATAAGCTGATGTTTCAATGGGAAAACCTTCTGCTGAAATAATTGGCTACACCAGAAAACACACTGCTCCCACTGTGCGCTGCCTCGCCACCAAACACTTTCCTACCACATTAGACTGTTGTCCTAAACCTTTAATGAATGTGGTTTCCACATATCTCATTTGAGGGAATAAAATGTCTTTGAAAGACCATATTTCACCCTCGCTTGCTCCGTACCACAACTTTCCGGATTGCAGCCAGGTCCTTTAAATACCGCAATGATGTAATGTTACCACAAGGTATTACCAAGCTAATCATCAAGGGTTAATAGCCAAATAGAGCATTTGGGTTTCTGCATATTAATACCTGATATACTTAACATATTGATGTGTGGGCAAACTAAATCGGCGAGTAGTCAACGACTAGCAGAGGAACAGGCAGCATTATTGCCACAGGTCCGCACAGGTTCCTTCTCCGCTCTCACTCTTCACTCCAGTCTATGTGTCCCACCAGAGAAAGTATGAGGGTCGGGCAATCAGGTAGTGCCCGAGGGTCATACAGAAGGAGCAGCTACGTAACCTCTTTCCACCCATGCATAGTGGGCAGCACAATGGCTCAGAGGTTTATCGATATTGCCCTCCAGCACCTGGGTTCGAATCCAACCACGAGCAACATCTGCATAGAGTTTGTATGTCCTCCCAGATTCTTTGTGGGTCTCCTTCCACTCTCCAAAAACATACTGATAGATTTGGCCTGAGTGTGGGAAATTAGATTGTGAGCCCATTTGGGACAGGTACTTATGTAAATGATGGCAATATATCTGTACAGCGCTGCTGAATATTTTGGCGCAATAGAAATCAATGTGATGAAGTAAAGAAAGGGCTAAACCTCCTCCTGTCAATGGAGACGATCACTTTCTGCTTTACTGACATTCTCTGACACTTATCCAAGTCAATATATGATGATGTCATCTTTCAGGTGCGGTGACATCACTACTCATACTCCAGGACACTCCCAGCCTGTCCCTATTAGACTTAATGTTTCACTAGGACTATGTGAATGGGTATTTTTTTGTACAGAGCTGTGGAAGAAGTCAGAGCTGTATAAGAGTAATGGGATTCTTAAGTTATGATTATTGACTTCATTTTGATTCCAGCTTTGACATGAAGGTGAGTGATTTCGTGGTACTACAACCAACAACAGGTGCCTAGCAGGACCTTGTCAAGTCTCTAGTTGTCAATGGAAGTTGATGGCTCTATATAAAAGCATAATGTACAGCGGTCACCCCAAGACTATAAGGCCGGATTCCCATGCAACGGAATTGTGTGCGGAAATACTGCAGCGTTTACTGTAACAGCAAAGTGGATGAGATTTAGTAAAATAATGCCCACCCTGCGGAAAAAAACCTTTAATAACTTGAACTGCGGTGCGGAATTAAATTCCATGTAAATTTATGCTGCGTTTTTGTTGAGTTTCTGTTGCGGGTTTTCCCCATTGAATTCACTGGGGATGCAAAGAAAGCCAAGAGTTGCGGCCTTTGCTGCGTAATCGCAGAGTTTACGCCGCAAAAATCGCGACGCCAGAAGGAAAAAAAAATCGTACTTACCCAGAACGCCCTCTTCCTTCCTGCAGTCCGGCCTCCTGGGATGACGTTGTATCCCATGTGACCGCTGCAGCCAATCACAGGCTGCCGCGTCACATGGCCTGCAACGTCATCCAGGGAGGAGGGGGTAAGTATGAACGTATTTCTTCCGCAATGTGCTGCGATTTTTCGGATGGGTTCCAGGTCGGACACGTTGCGTGATTTTTACGCGTCGTATCTGTCCCGTGGGAACCCAGCCTTACAGGTGATCTGTTTCTGAAGCCGGAACCACCATGATCAGCTGATCTTTTGATTGTCTTGCTGATGCCACAACATACACTGTATGAGCAGCTCTATGGAGAAGTTGGTGCTATACAAATAAGGTGATCATTTGGGCATCACTCGCAAAATCAAAAATATCTGGAGGTTTTTAACCAGAATTCTGTGACCAAATAGTTGAAAATAAGAACAGATATTTCCTTTGCAACTCTCTGGTGAAGTGGAGTCTTGCCAGTCACTTCTCACGAACACCCATTACTGCCCAGCTGTCAGCCCTCATATATCAAAGCGAGCGTGAAACTAGCCAAACAGATTACTACAAGTAGGAGTAGGTTAGCGATCGCTAGAAATGCCACACATTTGGCCGAGGACTAAGGACTAAATTATGGAACTCCTTTATAACTCAAGAAAAAACAGCCAAGACGCAGTACAAAACTTCATCTGAATCACTGAAAGCTTCACGTTCTACAAAAAGTGCTGAATTCCCACCCAAATTCATGATTATATTGAGCTGAGGCCAATTCTAGAGACACCAAAGGTAGCCAGGCTTTTCCTGCACCTGGGATAAAGGTTAAGTACGCTGCCCCAGCCCTGTATCTACTGTATATACCCTGGCCAAGGCAAAGTGGCTTGTGGCAACCAGCACTCAGGGCACATGCACAGGTAGCCCGCCAAGCTACACCCCTGCCAAAGGTCGCACCACCTATGAGGAGGAGCAGAGTTAAAGCATCAATGCAACAAGGCTGGTAGATCTGAGCTTTGTTAAGTAAAAATGAATTTAAAAAATAAAAATGCCCAGAATTAGGTGCAACAACGGCAATTACATTATAGGATGTCAGCTAAGCTGTTAAGGGTGAAGACAATGTTACCTGTTAGTTGCCACCAGCGAAAATGTGAATACAACTGTGGATGTGTAATTGAAGATCAGTATAAGATACGTAAAGCAAAATGTGACAAAGTTATTCGACATTATTTGAAGATTATAACTAGTTGTTGACTGTAAAATGATATTTAAAGGGGTTTTCCACTACTGAACAACTGATGACGTATCCTCCAGATAGGTCATCAGTATATCATCAGTGCGGGTCCGACACCCAGACCCCGCACCGCTAAGCTGCTCTGGCTATCTCCGGGCACCGGATGTTATTGCCCGTTATGCGATGTACGGAGCCAGAAGCAGTTGGCTCCATATATAGCATAGTGGCCGTGCTGCCGAACTGCAACTCTGCTCCTATTCACTTGAACAGTACTGCAGCTCGCCGCTATTCAGTGGCCGGGGCCAACTGCTTCTGGCATGTATGTCCGGTGCTCGGAGGCAGCCGGAGCGGCTTAACAGTGCGGGGTCCGGGTGTCGGACCCCCACAGATCATGTACTGATGACCTATTCAGTGGATAGGTCATCAGTTGTCCAGTAGTGGACAACCCATTTAAACATGAATCCACACTTTAAGGATGCATTGCCTACCCTCACCACTGTGGGACTACATATAGGATGCACAAAGTAGGACTGGATAACATTATTCACAAAGGACATCTCATCAATAGGATCTAATGGTAATCCGTGAATCAGCCCATGAAAAATAGACCTAAGTGGCCAGTGATTGGCTCCAAAGTCAGCTCAAATTTGGTAGTCTTCTGCTGGACGTTTGGAGCCATGCTGTACTAGGGGATCATTATTTTTTTTTTTTTGTATTTCAAAGTTTTTTATTTTAACAAAGAAAGTAAGGATACAGAAGGAAAAAAGGGTGACGTGGGTACAAAAGATCTGATCACAATGCGACATATATACAGTTAATTCAACAAGTCTGTTTGAGTTCCAATAACGCCAGTATTGTATTGTGAGATACCCCTCTCATCTATCTAGTGTCAGTATGGAGAGACTTGCATATTAACTCAACGCCTCTATCCGACATTACCCAAACCCTCATCGTCACCCCATAGATGTAAACTATCTGTTTAGACAGTCATAGAACAAATTACAGAAAAAGTATGATATAAAGAAGAGAAAAAAGTTGTACAGAAAAGATTAAAAGATATGAGGAAAGAGGGGGGTCATCTCTACCAGCTCTCCCCCCCCCGCAGCACACCCCAAAGAACCAGATATTCTAAGAACTCCCCCCCCTCATTCCCATTTTGTTCGCCCATAGCCCCTTTGTATCTGTCTGATCCACAGAATTCGAGCCAGTAGAACCATGTTTTCCGGAATCTACCTGCTTGTTCAGGAGAGAAATGAAGCAGCTCCTCCATTCTCCGAATGTCATGAACCCGCTGCAACCATTGTCTAATCGATGGAGGCTCAGAGGACTGCCATTTCGCTGGAATACATGCTTGAGCCGCATTTAATAAGTGTCTCACCAGCGACTTCATATATGTCCCTATGGATATGTCATGATGGTGTAACAGAATCCACACCGGGTCATCTCCCAGGGTGAGTCCCGTAATCTCAAATATGACGTCTTGGACTTCTGACCAAAAGGGGCGAAGACATTCACAACCCCAAAATATATGTAGTAGCGTACCTTCTCCCCTGCCGCATCTCCAACAGAGATGGGAAACATCAGGGAACATTTTGTGAAGCATGTGTGGGACTCTGTACCAGCGGGATAGTATTTTATAATTTGTTTCTTGATAGGCATTACTAATAGATGCTTTATGTGAAAGGAGCATGACCTTCTCTTTCTGTTCTTGCGTTAGGGAAATCTGGAGATCTCGCTCCCATTTTGCAATAAACGGTGGCGTGAAATCTTCTGCAGGAGAAATCAGTAATCCATAGGTTTTAGACAATCTCGTTTCACATGTCCCGTCTGGGAACACAGCGTTTCAAACTGGGTTAGCCTGCGATCATAAGTAGTAGGGGCAGTTATATGAGCCAAGTAGTGAGTTAGCTGTAAAGTCTGCCACTGTGATGCTACGGGCAAACCCTCAGGCCCAGAAAGTTCCCTCTCGTGTAGCCAAACAGCATCCCTACGAAAGTGACTAATTCTAAAATGGCCCTGTTGAAGCCATTTCTTAAATGTCACTTCCGATAATCCTGGTCCAAACTCTGGTGTACCCAGGATCGGCGTGAGTGGTGAAGGGGTCGGTGAGACCCCTTCCCGTCTCCGCATATTCCTGAACACCTGTAGTGTTGGGAGTATAGTGGGGTGATCCCTCAGGGATTTCCAATGAGTCATAGGTATCCATGGCAAACATTTCAATGGGAGATCAGTAAAGCCTTGTTCTACAGCTATCCAATCCTTAAGAGAAGCATGGCGGCACCAGTCAACTATTCTTGTCAAGTGTATGGTATGATAATAACTAGGGGATCATTATTGTGTCAGAGCCTAACCCCGTGGAAGGACATTGGCCAGTCCGACCAGTGGCGTAACTACCGCCGTAGCAGCAGTAGCGACTGCTACGGGGCCTGCGGCATGAGGGGGCCCGTGTCGCCCGCCGGCACGGGCCCCCACCATGGCTGGAGGCTCTGCTAGCTGCCGCTACTGCTGCTACAGCGGGACGCCACTGAACAGTACGGCAGAGCAGGGAGGTATCTCCCCGCTCTGCCATTAAACAAAAGACATGTATCCCCTATCCACAGGATATCCACAGGATAGGGGATACATGTGTGATCGCTGGCAGCGATAGGGAGAACGGGGGACTGAAAGTCCCCTGAAGTTCTCCATCACAAACCTCGGACTTCCGGGGTCTGTGTCGGCAGCTCCGTAGAAATGAATGAAGCGCCGGTCATGCTTATGCGCATGCGTGACCAGCGCTCCTTTCATTTTTATTGAGCTGCGCAGACGCCGGAAGTCAGAGGTTTGTGATGGAGAACTTTAGGGGACTTTCAGTCCCCCGTTCTGCCTATCGCTGCCAGCGATCACACATGTATCCCCTATCCTGTGGATAGGGGATGCATGTTATTTGTAGGACACACTATAGGTCGCATTTTTTTTGGGCGGGGGGGGGGGGGGCTGTATGGCGTTCCCTGCAGGGGGGGCACTGTATGGCGTTCCCTGCAGGGGGGGCGATGTATGGCGTTCCCTGCAGGGGGGCGCTGTATGGTGTTCCCTGCAGGGGGGGGGCTGTATTGCGTTCCCTACGGGGGGGGCTGTATGGCATTCTCTACAGGGGGGCTGTATGGCATTCTCTACAGTGGGGGCTGTATGGCGTTAACGCCATACAGCCCCCTCTGTAGATAACGCCATACAGCCCCCTCTGTAGATAACGCCATACAGTCCCCCTGTAGATAACGCCACACAGTCCCCCCTGTAGATAACGCCACACAGCCCCCCCCTGTAGATAACGCCACACAGTCCCCCCTGTAGATAACGCCACACAGTCCCCCCTGTAGATAACGCCACATAGTCCCCTCTGTAGATAACGCCACACAGTCCCCCTCTGTAGATAACGCCACACAGTCCCCCTCTGTAGATAACGCCACACAGTCCCCCTCTGTAGATAATGCTACACAGTCCCCCTCTGTAGATAACGCCATACAGTCCCCCTCTGTAGATAACGCCATACAGTCCCCCCTGTAGATAACGCCATACAGTCCCCCTCTGTAGATAACGCCATACAGCCCCACCTGTAGATAACGCCATACAGTCTACAGGGGGGGGCTGTATGGCGTTATCTGCAAGGGGGGCGCTGTATGGCGTTATCTACAGGGGGGACTGTATGGCGTTATCTACAGAGGGGTACTGTATGGCGTTATCTACAGAGGGGTACTGTGTGGCATTATCTACAGAGGGGGACTATGTGGCATTATCTACAGGGGGGACTGTAAAAAAGGCACTATCTACAATGGGGGGGGTTTGTGTGACACCCAGGGGAGGGGGGGCCCCAGTCAAAAGTTTGCTATGGGGCCCAGTCTTTCCTAGTTACGCCCCTGAGTCCGACGCTGGTAACATGAAAGGACATTGGCCAGTCCGACGCTGGTTACGTGGAAGGTGAAATACAAGTAACCTTAGAAAAGGAACACAAAATCAATGGAGGTCCTGAAAGTTACCCGACATGACCAAATATTCGCAAAATGTTTACTTTATTCAGTGCCGTTGGCCATAAGTTTCTATGTGCAGATAATTGCTTTAACTACCTGCGCCTACTCCCCAAGAGTAGAAGGGGAGACGGATCACTGCTGGTGGTGGGATGATTTGCCACAAACATGAAGGAGCGGCCGCACTGACGACTACAGGACATAAGGGGAGGCCGCCATGACAGGATAGGAGGTAGTGGGAAGTAAGGGGTTAATAGGTATAATGCGTAGTTAAGGGAGGGATGCATAAGCGTAGTTAGGGAAGGGGCTCGGAGGGAGGAGGGGGTGAGAGTAACGGCTTCCCGCTGTTTTCCTCAGTGCGAGGGAGACAGCTAGAAGAACAACATCATAAGCAGTGAGCTGTTCCTTTGTATTTTTTACTTACCTGGGCGGTTGATGGCGTCTTTCGAGGGTCTGGTGGAGCGGCTCCGGGTGGCAGCGGAGTCACATGAGGACGGCTGGTTCGAGACACAGGTGACAAGGCTGGTGGGGCTGGCGGCGCCCCAGGCAGCAGGGCCCCGGCGCTCGCATCGCGCGGTGTCCAGAGAGGGGGGAGGGACGGATCCTCTGCACTCGTCTCCCTCATTGTCATCTGCGGCAGTGCTGGACTTAGATGTGGGCAGCCCGCTGCTGTTCACGACTCCGGTTAGTGGGGGAAGTGATCCGGTTTCTGCAGAGGGGGTGACTGCTCGCAGGTCTAGGCGTACCCGCCCGCCGGCGAGACTTAGCCCGGAGGAAATCCCGCGGGCACGGCGCCGCCGGGGAAGCCCCTCCAGGGTCGCTGCAGGCCAGTCTCCAGGGAGAGCGGCATCCCCTAGGAGGTCCCGGCCTGGCAGAAATCCCCAGCCGCGGCGGTGCTTGGCGGTGAGGGGGGGGGGCTGCTCCCATTTTTCCAAATACCCCCCCTCTGTCGGGGGTGATACAGGAGATGGGCACGTCGGCAGCCCCGCATGATGAAGAGCCAATCAGGGGGCTGGCTGCTACGAGGTTGTCTGCAGGGAGGATGGAGAGTCCTGTGGGATGTGGAGTGCGGTCAGAGGTCTGGGTTCCGCGGATCGGGCAACAGGCGGTTGGCCCTCTCAGCATCAGGGCTCCAATGGAGGCCGGCCCTTCGGGACAATCGGGAAGAGGATCTCCGTGCCCTCACTGTGTGTGTGGGCAGCAGTCGCAGTTGACGAGGGATTTGGAAGAGGGAGAAGTCAGAGAGCATCAGCGTGGTCAAGTTAGTCCGGCTGGCGGGATCACAGCGCCTGAGCAGCCAGGTGGGTGTTCATCTTCTATCTCTGTTCATACTGCTGGTTTGTCGGGGGGTGCGAGGGTCGTGTCGAGCAACGCGGCCGATGGCGGGCCTTCTGGGGGGAATGTTAGCGGTTTCGCGGATTTAGTAGGTTGTTTGCGCGAGCTGGTGAATAAGTTAGATAAGTCACAGGCGTCGGTATCGGCGGGAGTGGCTCCGGTGGCGGTTTGGGGGACGGCAGCGCTGGGGGGGGGCAGCCACTGGTGAAGTCTATGTGTGTTTCGAGGGTCCGTTGGGGGCGCATTTAAAACAGGAGGTTCGCGAGCGCATTTGGAAGGACGAATATGTGGAAATATTTTCTCTCCTTCCTTTGGCGAAATTTAATTTGGATAAAGGAAAAAGGGACGAGAGTAAAAAGGAGGAGGAGGAACGGCGGCGTTATCGTCTTATTCCACAAACGTTTGTGAACTGGCTTCAGGCGTTTGCAATATTGGCTAGTGTGGTGGGGGAAAAAGCTCCAGAACATTGCTCTGCCCTTTTCTGTTATATGGACGCTATTGGGGAGGCGCATCGGGTTTATGGCGGTATGGCATGGTTGCGTTACGATGAGCAGTTTCGGCAGCGGAAGGCGGTGCGACCCAGCATTAGATGGGATCAGAAGGACATCGCGTTGTGGTTGCGGGTGACTGCTCCGGTTAAGCCGGGGCAGTCCTTTCCAGGGAGCGGGGGATCTGCAGGGCAGGTCGGACAGTCAGGTCAGAGTTCCGGTTCGAAACTTGGTTTCTGTTGCCAATTTAACGACGGCCAATGTAAATTTGGGGCCGCGTGCAAGTTCAAGCACGTGTGTTCCCATTGCAGCGGGACGTCTCATGGTGCGTCAAAATGCTTACGAAAAGAAAAAAGGGGAGGTGTTTCGGGGGGGGGGGGGGGCAGCTGGTCAAGGGAGTGACACCGGTGAGGTTAGCAAGGATGGCCCCCTTTCTAAGTAATTATCCGGATAGGGCTGGGGCAAAGTTGATTGAGGACGGTTTTAGTTGTGGTTTTGTGATTCCTGCTCCCCCGTATGAAATTCCGGTCACTCGTAGGAATCTTGGGTCCGCGTATCAACACGCAGGGTGGTCACCGAGAAATTTCGGAAGGAGGTTAGTTTGGGCCGCATGGCGGGTCCTTTTGTAGAACCCCCGGTGGATGACTTGGTGGTGTCTCCATTGGGGGTTGTGCCTAAGCGTGAGCCTAACAAGTTTAGTTTGATACACCATTTGTCCTTTCCCCGGGGTGCATCGGTGAACGATGGAATTGATCCAGAGTTGTGTTCAGTGGTGTACGCGTCTTTTGATAAGGCAGTGGTTTTGGTTAGGGAAGCGGGGGAAGGTGCCTTGCTGGCGAAAACGGATATTGAAGCGGCGTTTCGGTTACTGCCGGTTCATCCAATGAGCCAACGGTTGTTGGGTTGTTTTTGGGAAGGGGAATTTTTTGTGGATCGTTGTTTGCCGATGGGTTGTTCTTTGTCGTGCGCGTATTTTGAGGCATTTAGTTCGTTTTTGGAATGGGTAATACGGGAGGTCGCAGGTGTGAAGTCTGTCATTCATTACCTGGATGATTTTTTGTGTGTTGGCCCGGGTGGTTCAACTGTGTGCGCAAATATTTTGTATGCCTTACAGGGGGTCATGAGGGACTTTGGAGTCCCGTTGGCTCCGGACAAGACGGAGGGTCCGGTTACTGTTATTAGTTTTCTAGGTATAGAAATTGACTCGGTCTTGATGGAATGTAGACTACCTGAAGACAAATTGACAGGGCTTCGGTTGGAAGTTCAGGCATTGGCTCGGCTTAAAAAGGTTACGTTGCGTAGTTTGCAATCAGTATTGGGGAAGTTAAACTTCGCGTGTCGGATCATGCCCATGGGCAGAGTGTTTAGTAGGCGTCTGGCGGCGGCGACAGCCGGGGTGTTGGCACCGCATCATTTTGTGAGATTGAGTGGGGAGCACCGGGCGGATTTGGGAGTGTGGCATCAGTTTTTGGGCCAATATAACGGGCGGTCACTTTGTATGGATGGGGCTATGGATTCTGTGGATTTAGATTTGTTTACGGATGCGGCTGGAGGGGGCGGATTTGGAGCTTATTGTGGGGGCCAGTGGTGCGCCGGAGGGTGGCCAGATACCTGGGTTGACAACGGTTTGACGAAAAACTTGGCCTTACTCGAGCTGTTCCCTATTGTGGTCGCGGTGACCATTTGGGGGGACAGGCTCAGGGACAAGAAGATTCGTTTTCACTGTGATAACTTAGGGGTGGTATTGGCTATCAATAATATCTCGGCGTCATCTCCTCCAGTGGTGCAACTGTTACGGCACTTGGTGCTAGTATGTTTGTCCTTAAATGCTTGGGTGGTGGCGGTGCATGTTCCAGGGATTGAAAATTGTGTTGCTGATGCCCTTTCTCGCTCGCAGTGGGACCGTTTTCGTCAGCTGGCGCCGGGAGCGGATCGGATCGGCATGGTTTGTCCGGATCATCTCTGGGAGTTGGTTTCGCTGCGGCAGAAGCATTGATCGAGCGATCTCTGGCGAGCTCTACGTGGGCATCATACAGGGCTGGCTGGGCTCAATGGGAGCTTTGGCTGAGATCCCTAGGTGACGTCCGGTCTGACCGGGACAGACTGGTGGCTTTGTTGTACTGGTTGGGGGACGCGTATGAGTCAGGTGTGTCTGTATCCAAAGTGAACAAGTTTGTGTCCGCAGTGGCGTTTGGTTTGAAACTTCTTGGATTGGTGGATGTGACTAAAGAGTTTTTAGCGGTACAAGCTTTGAAAGGGGTTCGCAGGGGGAGAGTGTCGGTGGATCGGCGGCGGGCGGTTTCTTTTAAGATTCTTTGCCTGCTGGGATCGGCGGTGGAAGGGGTTTGTAGTTCGGGTTTTGAAGTCCGATTGTTCCGTCTGGCCTTTTCGTTAGCCTTTTTCGGGGCGTTTAGAATTGGCGAACTGGTGTCGCCAAGTGTTTCACGGGCGGGCGGAATAGCTGTGGATGATGTGGAATTGTTCGGTGACAGGGTGGAGATTGTGCTGCGTAGGTCAAAAACTGACATAACGGGCAAGGGTAGGCGGATAGTGTTGTTCGCTTTAGAGGGTTCGGTGATGTGCCCGGTACATTGTGTGGCTGCGTTTGGGGGGAAAAGAGGGTTAATGGGGGTTCCGTTGTTACGACATGAGGACGGGTCGTTTCTATCTAGATTCCAGTTTAGTGCGGTGTTCAAGCGCTGTTTGATTGCAATCGGGGTTCAGGAGACTGAGTATTCCTCACATTCATTTCGAATTGGCGCGCCGACGGAGGCGGTGAGATGGGGGTTGGATGAGGCGGGGGTGAGGCGCATCGGGAGGTGGGAGTCTAACCGTTTTCGTACCTACGTGCGTCCTCATCTGCTTTAACAGGGCTCAATTATTACTAAAGTGGAGGTGTGAGTCAGAAAATGGAGTGCGGATGGGATTGTAAGATGTGTGTTTTCTCTTTTTTCAGGTTTACGCCCTTGTCTGGTCTGGATCTTGGGGCATTCTTTTGTTTACTGGGGCGCTCTGAGGGCAGATGTTCGTCCTGATGGCCGCCAACTGAGGATTCCGTGGGAAGAGGCTGTCCTACACTGGTTGGGTTTTAGGGGAATGGTCTGGGCTAGGGTGGTACAGGAAGTACAAATATATACCCAGTTAGACCGGGTTCCCGACATTTTAGTGTTGCATGTGGGGGGAAATGATTTAGGAGTGCGCCCTTTTCGTGATCTGATTAGGGACATTAAGCACGATTTGTTGTGCTTATGGGCATTGCACCCGAGATTATTGATAGTCTGGTCGGACATTGTGCCGAGAAAGTCGTGGCGTTTGGCTCGATCGGTTGAAAGGTTGAATAAGGCCAGAATAAAAGTTAATAGGGCGGTGTCAGCTTTTGTGGCAAAGCATGGTGGAGTGGTGGTCAGGCACAGGGACCTGGAAGCCGGTGTGGGGTGTTACTGGAGACATGATGGGGTGCACCTGAATGAGGTTGGGATGGATATATGGAGTTTGGCCCTGGCAGAAGGAATCGAAAGAGGGGTGTTGGTGTGGAGGAGCTCATAGGCTTGAGGTGGTCAAGGCCCATTTCGCAGTGGCGTGGGGAGTCCTTGAGGTTGGTCAGTAAAACTGGTGGTGGAGGTCGCATCAGGGGTATGCGTCCCCCAAAATATGTGGAAGGCTTCTTAGGGTGTTACCCCTTTGAAGTGCTTTATGGAAAAAGCCATCTGCAAGTGAGCGGTGCTTTCGAGCCGGGTTACGGCTGGAGGTAAAAACAAGTGGTGGTGGCAGATGGCTAGTTGGTTTCGATTTGGCGGTAACCTCAAGGGCTTCCCTGGTCATGTTGTTATTTATGTTGACCCTGTTAAGGGTTTTTTGTGATGTGTTTTTGGAAGAATTCCAATTCTGGGGAATTCTTGGGTGTTTTTTAATATTTGGGTTATAAAATTTTATTTGCATAAAATTTATAATAAACGTCTGCTGTGGCCATTAATATCCAACCTCGGTGTCCTGTGTTTTATTCTGGAGGCTAAAGAAGGTACGGTTCACTCTACTCTACTTATCCAAGTCAAGTAGGATAGGACATTTGAGAGAAGCCAGATATGGAGCACCAACTTGGGAAAGTGGTTCCACAAAGCTTGTCTTAGACAAAGACTTGGGCCCTAAGAGGTTGTAGGAGAGGGCAACGCGATTAAACATACAGCAGGAACGTCCACGTCACTTATACAGCACCAAGCGTCAATTGTTATAATTATTATTGTGATTATTATAATTACTTCTGTGTTACCTGAATTTCTTGATTATCATTATTATTATTATTATTATTATTATTATTATTAATAATAATAATTAATAAATACCCGTGTTCTCTACACAGAGCGAAGACCTGTCAGACATTAGATAGGTGGAATAAAGGTGGATATGCCATAAATGTCTTAGATGATACCCCTTTATATGAAAAAATATCTATCATGAAAAAACAGCCAATATTTCAATGTTTCAAAAAGACTAAAAGGAGATAAAAAAAATTTAATAATATTTTTCTACCTGTAATAGATTTAATGTGAATCATTGACATATCTCAGCAGAACATTTCATATAAAGTGGCAATTAATGGCGAACCTCTAGAAAAATTGACCATGAAGATCGTAGGTGCAGGAGGTGAACATCTCTTCACTTACAACTGATAGACTTTTTGAAGATTTTGCTAAGAATAAAAAAAAAAAGAAAAAGAAATAATAACGATATCCCGTAACCCGAAAGAACACGCTGCACGTCTCCCGTCTGATCACTAACTATCTGATAAGTTCAGACTGCGACTTATGGTAAATGTCTCAAGTTGAGGATCTATTTCTTAAAGTTAACTGAGAAAAGTCGAGCGATGGCGTTCCCTATCACGGGGTGTTATTTTTAAGCTTGTATGTGTTGGCTGGTTTTTCTACTGAGGAAGAACACATTATATTCTCTTATTGTATTCATTCCAAGTCCATAACTCTCACAAATCCCCCCGATATCATAGGAGGCAACCTTAGTCCGTGTCTGGGCTGATAGGGTGTCTTGATTTAAAACAGGCTTCAAAGACTACTATACCATATGGCTGATCGAGGAGAGGGCTCGAAGAAAAAAATTGCTAAAAAAAATAATATATACAATATAAACCAGAAAGTTACATATAATATACTATGCTGGGCAGGTACTGGGGTTGTGGTGACCCTTATAGGACAGTGCTGGGTACGAGGAAATATTGTAATACTAACAAACTGAGCAGAGGCTGTAATGGCCATGGACAACAATTCTTCACATAAAAATAACACAATAGTTGCAAAGATGTCAAACTACATAGAGTTTCTCTGCACTTATGTTATGGTGCCT
This sequence comes from Rhinoderma darwinii, assembly GCF_050947455.1. NCBI lineage: Eukaryota > Metazoa > Chordata > Amphibia > Anura > Rhinodermatidae > Rhinoderma > Rhinoderma darwinii. The sequence continues at coordinate 9,239,516 of NC_134687.1, forward strand.
TATACCAGTGTGATCCATTCTGATATTGGGCAAATCCATGGACAACCAGTTAAGTGGGTGCATCACCCATCGGGACACTGTTAGGACCCCAGTAGACACACTAGACTATCATCAACTTTTTGGTTAATCACTGAAATCGTGCATGTCGGGGTTGGAGTGTCCCACCAGATTACCAGAGGATCCTAGTGGACCTCAGGCTCTGGCACAATAATTGACCCTTGAATGGGTTATTCTGGAGCCATAAAAAGAATAAAATAAATCACAAGTATGTATACGGTGTAACGGTGTTGACGCTCTGAAACGTCAGTTTTTGGGAGGGACTCGTAGCTCTGCGCATATCCACTGCTACAGCTGTCATTGTTCCCGCCACTGCGTGACCAATGCACAGGAAAACGGGGCAGCACTGTGCCAGAAGGGGGCCGGCTAACTTTCTCAACATCATCGCAGTGCCAGCCCCCTTGCCGTCATGTGCTTTGATGATGCGCCAACACAGGGGATGACGCAAGTGTTTTGATCTTCATGATCGAGTGGCTAAGTGATCTGTCAATGGTGATCTTGTGGGTTGTGTTTAGTTCTTAAAGAAACAACAGACATTGTCCCATTGGGGCTAGGTCAACTTGACCCATATGTTTTTTAAAGCTGCACATTAATTTTTTATTAATGCAACAGTTAAGCTGCCCAAACACTTATGATGGCTGTTAACCAAATGCTTAACAGATATTCTCCTGTTCTCTTGACTCTGTCCTCCAAAATATGTCATCAGGAGTGAGTCGGGACACATCTCTACAAATTAGATAGTCGACTGGTCACGGCAAAAATGGTGGATTCGGCTTAGTTTCATCTTTTGTGATTTGGCCCCCTTAGTGTCGCATAGACTGATAGCATTTGCCGAGATCAAGGGATCGACCGCTCCATTATCTCTGATCATCGGGACGGCTCAATACTTGGTGGTATTCCAGTTGACCGCATTAAAGGTGGCCTTGTGATTAACCATCCTAGGTAGGTTAGATATGATTGATAGCTGGACTCTGCTGATTTGTCACTATGCTGGTGATGTAGCTGAGGCCTAGTGAATACACAGGACTGACGAGGAGACACAGACAGTTGTGGTGAAGGGGGTCAGAACAAAAATGTTAGGCTATGTTCACACGCTTACCAAAAAACGGCTGAAAATACGGAGCTGATTTCAAGGGAAATTTCTAGCCGTTTTTTAAGCAACTCGCGTTTTTTGCTGCGTTTTTTCACGGCCGTTTTTGGAGCTGTTTTTCTATTGAGTAAATGAAAAATGGCTCAAGAAGTGACATGCACTTCTTTTTACGAGGCGTTTTTTTTTTTACGCAGCTGTTTTTAAAAATGGCTGCATAAAAAAAGCCCCATGGGAACGGAACTCCGTTTTTCCAATTGAAATCAATGGGCTGATGTTTGGAGACGTTCAGCCCCCGCATTTTTACGGCTTACGGCCCGAAAAACGGCTGAAAATAGCCTGTGTGAACATACCCTTAAAGGTAAGACATACGTATATTATAAAGTGTCTTCATTTTCTATTTTTTTAAGAAGTTGATGAACCTTGGGGTCAATATCTCAGACATCCCCTACTATTTCAGGCACCAATATTTTTACTATGAAAACACCTCCCGAACATCTGTCTGCGAATTCTCCGTTAATGTTTTTGCCTAAAACTTCACAGATGACAGAAAAATGAAGGGAAGTTTCCACAGAAGTTCCTAATTTCAGAGATTGAGACCAAAAAAAAAAAGTAAAAATCTCAATGTAAACATTTCTTTTTCTGCCGACAGAAACCATTGAGGGGCCAGGTCATTAAAGTGGGTACACAACTTAAAAGAAAAAAAGTTTCCTATATAATCACTCCCCACTTCCTGACCCAAGTCCCAATCCACAGCGCTCTTTTTACAGCTTGAAAAATAAATGTAATAAATACAAGTGTCCCTGGCCGAGGTCTCCTTTGGTTATCCAGTTTGAGTATTTTTTTGGGCCCAGTTCGTAGATCAGTTTCCAGAATTTCGCTAATATTTATTATGAATTTATTGTCCTCTATAGAATTTTTATATTTAGCTTGCCTACATAGTAAAACCACATTTTTATAGATGTTGGACAACTTCACTTCTTCTGCGGCTTTTTGAACTTAGTTTTGCCTTAGCTCAGCGGTCTTCTTAACTTCGAGACGGTGAACCGTGGATAGCTCAGTGCCATGATTTTCAAGAGGAGTTCCAGGGAAGATCTTGAATTTTTATTTTTTTTAAGGAAAACGAAGTGCAGACAACGTTTGCAAGGCAGGGAGGTTACTGTGGCCTACATAGCTATTCCTTGAAGTGTAAGTGATATGCTTCACACATACATTCTTAAGGAGTCTGAAAAGCAAGATGAAGGAACGTCTGGGAATATACTCCTACGCTGATGTTATAATCAATTACTGTACCATTCATGTTTGGAGTCTGTAGGTTTGGAGTCTTCTGGCCACTCTGGTGTGTCTAGAGGTCCGGGTGTTAGGATGAGGTCAGGTGTACAAGTAAAATCCTTTAAGGATTTGCCACATGGTTCCTCAGTTGGAGACCAGAGGAAAGAGTATTTCAAGTGTTGGCCTCTGCAGCCTATCTGGTGAGGGAATGAGATACTTTTTTGAGTTTGGTGGGTTTTCTTCTTGCCCTCTGTATAAGTTTCTCGACACTTGATGTCATGAATGAACCCCTCAGTCCAAGATAGATCGAATTCAAAAATGTCATAAAGCAAGTTCAATTGATGTGGTCTTCCTGCTATTCCTGGCCATAGTCTATTGTCACGTCTATGTGAACCTTAGGTCGATAGTTATTGGCGAACATATACAAAACTTTTTGAGAGACAAGATACCCATGGTCTTAAGAACAACTCAGATACTGTATTTGTTTTATTTTTCTATTACCATCCCCAGTGGCGTACATAGGGCTCAGAAGAAAATCTAAATTCGACTCATTACCTACTTTTAGTCTACAGTATATCACCATGACCATCCAATACCTAGAAGGCAAGGCTAGGTAGTTCCTTTTTAGTTTTCCCCTATTTTCTTCCTTTGACGTGTGTATCCAGAGAAAGAGCCATGGCGCCCAGGAGGTAGCCAGACATAGGTGATCTCAACCCACCACTCCATAGGACCCATGGAGGTGGAGGGTTGAGATGTGGATAGAGCTGAGGTGGCAGCATTGCTACTCCTAAAATGTCAATTCAGTGGAGGTCTAAGTCTTAGACTTCATTCACATCTGCGTTGGGACTCCGTTCATGGGTTCCGTCTGAGCTTTCCTTTAGGGGAACCCATAACGGAATCCAAACTTAAAAATCAATGGTGATGCAAAAAATTCTCAGACCACCTTGTGACTATCTCGTCTGAACTTCCCGAAAATTTAGTATGAGCCGCAAGGTTACGGAAATTTTCTCTCTATAGTCACAAGTCACTCTATAGAATTTTTTTACTTTTTACTGCCGTTCAAACACATTTGTTTTAACCCCTTTCCGACATTTGACGTATCCAGACGCCAAAGTCCGGTAGGGGAAGTATGGAGCGGGCTCACGGAGTGAACCCGCTCCATACGATGCCGGTGTCGGCTGTATGTTACAGCCGACACTTCAGAGTAACGAGCGGGATCGCGCTCGAGAGCGATCCCGCTCTTTTAACTCGTTAAATGCCGCGGTCAATAGCGACTGCAGTATTTAAATCATTATAAATAGGGGGTGACCCCCTCTAAAACCTCATTGCGCCCCCCGCAATGCAATCGCGGGGTGGCGATGGTTGCTATGGCTGCCTGGGGGCTACATTTGTGCTTCTATTAGCGCTGCCTCCGGCCTGTCAGAATCACGATATACTGCAATACATTAGTATTGCAGTATATCGTGCAAGCGATCTAACGATCGCTGGTTGAAGTCCCCGAGGGGGACTAATAAAAAAAGTAAAAATTAGCAAAAAAGAGTGTTTTTTTAGGTAAAAAAAGAATATATATATTAAAAGTTCAAAAAACCCTCTTTTTCCACGCACGGTGAACGCCGCCCGAAAAAAAAATGAAGCACCAGAATGTCTATTTTTTGGTCACCTCATCTCCCACAAAAAATGAAATAAAAAGTGATTGAACCGTCGCATGTACCCCAAAATGGTATTATTAAAAACTATAAAAACTATAGAAAAAACGATATATATTTGGTATCGCCGTAATCGTATTGACCCACAGAATAAGGATAACATGTTGTTTTAATTGCACAGGGAATTCCGTAAAAACAGCGCGCAAAAAACCATGGCGGAATCGCTGTTTTTTTCATTTTCTACCCCACAAATAATTTCTTCCCGTTTCCTAGTACATTATATGGCAAAATAAATGGCGCTACCAAAAACTACAACCCGTCCCGCAAAAATCAAGCCCTCATAGGACTGTATCGACGGAAAAATAAAAAAGTTATGGCTTCTGGAAGGTGGGGAGGAAAAAATTCTGTCCATGGTCATGTGACGGACACACAGGTGCAGAGCTCGTTACAGTTACAGTACGTGCATCAGAACTGTGTCTTCTAACGATCCCAGCACCTGTGTGTCCATCACATGACCATGGACAGAATTGTATCCACTGGTAGTAAACAATGAATGTTCCTACTGAATAACAGCAAGCAGAGATCTTGAAAGCCGTGAGAAATGAATACAGAAATTATCATGAAAAATTGTAGAACTTTTCATTTTTAATTATACAAAACAATAACATTTATTTGCTGAACCCGGACAACCCCTTTAACCCCTTAAGGACACGGCCAGTTTGAGTTTTTTCATTTTCGTTTTTTCCTCCCCGCCTTCCAAAAGCAATAACTTTTTAATTTCTTCGTTGATATAGCCATATGAGGGCTTGTTTTATGTGGGACAAGTTGTAGTTTTTCATGGCACCATTCGTTGTACCACATAAAGTACTGGGAAGCTGAAAAAATAGATATTGGTGGAGTGACATGGGAAAAAAACAGAGATTATGCCATTTTGGGGGGGGGGGGGGTTTGTTTTTATGGCGTTAAAAACAACATATTCACCTTATTCTACAGGTTGATACGATTACGGCGATACCTAATTTATATCTTTTGTTTTATGATTTACCACTTTTAAAAAATAAAACTTTGCTAAAAAAAAATGTGTCGCCATGTTATTTTTTTATTTTTCCATCAATTTAGCGGTGGCAGGGCTTACATTTTGTGGGGCGAGCTGTAGTTTTCACCAATATGGGGACGAACAATTGTAAAGACGACGAGTCGTTCCCAATAGTCCACTGATCGCTGCCATGTTTACACAGATCGGTGATCGGGAACGAGCGGTCGACTTATCATCGGGGTCTTTTTGTTTTTTTCTTCTGATAATAAAACAAAGAAATCTGAATCCACCAATAAGATAAGAAATAGTCTCGTCTAGTATATACAGTGAAGGAAATAAGTATTTGATCCCTTGCTGATTTTGTAAGTTTGTCCACTGTCAAAGACATGAACAGTCTATAATTTTTAGGCTAGGTTAATTTTGCCAGTGAGAGATAGATTATATTTAAAAAAAAAAAATGAAAATCACATTGTCAAAATTATATATATTTGTTTGCATTGTGCACAGAGAAATAAGTATTTGATCCCTTTGGCAAACAAGACTTAATACTTGGTGGCAAAACCCTTGTTGGCAAGCACAGCAGTCAGACGTTTTTTGTAGTTGATGATGAGGTTTGCACACATGTTAGATGGAATTTTGGCCCACTCCTCTTTGCAGATCATCTGTAAATCATTAAGATTTTGAGGCTGTCGCTTGGCAACTCAGATCTTCAGCTCCCTCCATAAGTTTTCGATGGGTTTAAGGTCCGGAGACTGGCTAGGCCACTCCATGACCTTAATGTGCTTCTTTTTGAGCCACTCCTTTGTTGGCTTGGCTGTATGTTTCGGGTCATTGTCGTGCTGGAAGACCTAGCCATGAACAATTTTTAATGTCCTGGTGGAGGGAAGGAGGTTGTCACTCAGGATTTGACGGTACATGGCTCCATCCATTCTCCCATTGATGCGGTGAAGTAGTCCTGTGCCCTTAGCAGAGAAACACCCCCAAAACATAATGTTTCCACCTCCATGCTTGACAGTGGGGACGGTGTTCTTTGGGTCATAGGCAGCATTTCTCTTCCTCCAAACACGGCGAGTTGAGTTAATGCCAAAGAGCTCAATTTTAGTCTCATCTGACCACAGCACCTTCTCCCAATCACTCTCAGAATCATCCAGATGTTAATTTGCAAACTTCAGACGGGCCTGTACATGTGCCTTCTTGAGCAGGGGGACCTTGCGGGCACTGCAGGATTTTAATCCATTACGGCGTAATGTGTTACCAATGGTTTTCTTGGTGACTGTGGTCCCAGCTGCCTTGAGATCATTAACAAGTTCCCCCCGTGTAGTTTTCGGCTGAGCTCTCACCTTCCGCAGGATCAAGGATACCCCACGAGGTGAGATTTTGCATGGAGCCCCAGATCGATGTAGATTGACAGTCATTTTGTATGTCTTCCATTTTCTTACTATTGCACCAACAGTTGTCTCCTTCTCACCCAGCGTCTTACTTATGGTTTTGTAGCCCATTCCAGCCTTGTGCAGGTCTATGATCTTGTCCCTGACATCCTTAGAAAGCTCTTTGGTCTTGCCCATGTTGTAGAGGTTAGAGTCAGACTGATTCATTGAGTCTGTGGACAGGAGTCTTTTATACAGGTGACCATGTAAGAGCTGTCTATAATGCAGGCACCAAGTTGATTTGGAGCGTGTAACTGGTCTGGAGGAGGCTGAACTCTTAATGGTTGGTAGGGGGTCACATACTTATTTATCTGTGCACAATGCAAATAAATAGAGATCATTTTGACTATGTGATTTTCTTTTTTTTTTTTTTATATATAATCTATCTCTCACTGGTAAAATTAACCTAGCCTAAAAATTCTAGACGGTTCATGACTTTGACAGTGGTCAAACTTACAAAATCAGCAAGGGATCAAATACTTATTTCCTTCACTGTACAACTGGAAAGCTTTGGTTTGCGATAGGATGAAGTATAAGGCCATGTTCACACAGAGTTTTTTTGACTAGTTTTTTGACGCGGAAACGGCGCCGCAAAACTCGTCGAAAACGGCCCGAAAATGCCTCCCATTGATTTCAATGGGAGGCGGGGGCATCTTTTTCCCGCGAGCGGTAAAGAAAGAAGGGACATGCCCTATCTTCGGGCGTTTAAAGCCTCTGACCTCCCATTGACATCAATGGGAGGCAGAGAGAGCGTATTTCGCTGCGTTTTATGCCCGCGGCGCTCAATGGCCGCGGGCGAAAAACGCAGAGAACATCGGCGTGCAGGGAGAGGAAAATCTGCCTCAAAATTCCAAATGGAATTTTGAGGCAGAATTTCCGCCTGCAAAAAACTCCGTGTGAACCCGGCCTTAGGGTATGTTCAGACACTTAGCAAAAAACGTCTGAAAAACGGTTCCAAAAACGTCCCAAGATGTGACCTGCACTTCTTTTGACAGCGACGTGTAAAATGACAGCTCGTCTGAACAGAACATCGTAAAACCCATTGCAAGCAAGTTTGTAGGCGTATTGGAGCCATCTTTTCAGGCGTAATTCGAGGCGTAAAACGTCTGAATTACGTCTGAAAATAGGTCGTGTGAACATACCCTTAAAGGGTTAAGCTACACCCGGGTTGGGACCCTACCTCGAGCACCCAAAGAAACCAGTGCCATCTGAACACAACCATATACCCTTAAAGGGGTCAGGTGCGTGAGAAGCCCCCTAAAATAACAGAGAGGGGTCCTCATATCAAGAAAACCATCTGTACGCCGGAATTGAGGGACATTTCAATGGGACTTCTGGCAACGCTGCTTTGACCGTTTAGGAGACGTCAACAGTCAGAACATTGTACGGCCCGGGCATCAGGGTCAGTGGCCCAGGTCATTTGAATGTAGTACAGATGTAGCCATCTTTATCTTGACTCTGATAACTCGCTGCAGCGCGATATCACACAACAAAAGTCATTGAAAAAGTCAAGATAAAGTTTCTTGCTCTTATGTATTTAATGCGTTAAAAGTCAAGATAAAGATGGCTGCATCTGTATGTCCTCGGGACGGGGCTACAACGAAATATTAGCTAACAGGAAAGCATCGATGACCCCCATACCAACTGTTACCCCAAGTCTTTTCAGAGTCTAACAACACCCCGGGTAAGACGAAAATAATATGAACACAATGACTTCACGTTAGGAATATTTGTTTCCTTGTTTTCTAGAAATAGATCTGAATTGCTGCTTAACGAAGAGTTATGTCACTTTTTAAAATAATTTCTGTTTCATTTCATCTTCATTTTCAAGATCTCTGCTTGTCGTCAATGAATGGAAATATTCTAGTTTATCTCCACCTGTCCTGACACATCTGCCTGGCTCGTTACAGTAGATCGCCTGTTTTCTCCTTGTACAACATGACATTGCGACACCCCACTCCCATTTACGATGCCACTCTGAGTCTGCCACCAGAACGTGGATCGTGAAGACCAGCCCCCGGTAACACTTCTGTATGCCACTCTCGTATGTCTTCTAGGGTCTCCACTACGGCTCCAGGAACCTCCGGGGAGCGCACCGCACTGCCAGTTATGCCAGCGTCCACCACCTGTATGGGGAACAGGTGAGAAGAGACTTGGAGAGTATCAGCAGAACACCCATCTACTCCAATGATCACTCAATAAACTCACCCCAGGATAGGTTTTTCTGTTACTGAATGTAAACATGATTTTTTTTTTACCATTGACAGACAGCAAGCAGAGATCTTGAAAATTCTAAGGAATTAATACAATGAATTATCTGTAAGGGGAAAACGACTTTACAGTCTGTTCAGCTGACCATTCGTGGTCTAGACTACGTCGCTGCCCCCATTCAAAAACGAAAGTTTATTTTTAACATGATTTAACACAACGGTTTTTATATCCAATATTCCGACTCCAAGCAATTACTCATAGTATCGTATGCACCGAAAGACACAAATAAGCTCGCCGCATGTACGCTCACCGACCGCAAATACTGAAACATTCCCTTTGGATGGATTAAATTCAAGCAAAATAAACAACCAATCAGTGAATCACCAAAAGTAGCAGAAGCCGAGGGGGACACATGTTCCATTCCACCACAGAGAGACCCCTGTCTTCATCCAGAGGCTCCAATCCTAATCTCCCCTCCACATCCAAACTCCAATGTTATTTTTCATGGATGTCGAGAGCACGCTGTCCCTGATTTATGGACCTAATAAATAAATTTCTGCCGGCGGGCTTCACTCTTCGAGCCCTGATACTCATTCAATCCAAATAACAGACCCGTGTTCAGGAACAACTGAATGAATTTAAATGGCCAATAAATATCTCCGGAGCGGATCGGAGCTCGAATATGGGACTGTTCTACCATCTATCATCCGAGAAGACCAAGGTAAACACGAGAGAGTCACAAGTCACTCTTGGATAACACAGCCTACTGGACAAAAACACCGGCCAAGAATATGTCGCCAAGACAAATATGTATCTAGGAGATCAACACACAACATTGTAAAACACTTAAGGAGTGTAATGACAGAACGTATCCAGTAGTATAAACAAAGCAACACTCCGACGTTCAAGCTACAGAGGATGTCAACCATTTATCACAATTAGAGTCATTCATCATATCCTTCCTTTAAGCAGAACGCTCTCGCAGGTTGAGAGGCTTGAAGACCTCAGACGTAGACGTCCTTCCGAAGTCTGAGATTCACGGTGGAGGGTGAAGATGATGACAGATGAAGTTTGAAGTCGTTTTTGGCGTAAGTCGTTTTGCACCTGGTACGTGTATATTAAATTATGAACTCGCAAAGTGGCCGGTGTGCTGAGTTGGCATAAGGAGCTTTTCCAGTTCGGGTCTTATGCTAACAAGGCTAAATATGGCCATACATGGGTCAATGTGCCAACCGTCCTCAGACGTAGACATCTTTCCAAAATCTGAGATTCACGGTGGAGGGTGAAGATGATGACAGGTGAAGGTAAAGTAGCTTTTTGGCATGAGTAGTTTTGCACCTGGTACGTGTATATTTCATCAAGAACTTGTAAAGTCAAAGTGGCGGGTGTGTCGAGTTGGCATGAAGAGCTTTTCCAGTTAAATTGGTTTTCCCACGAGGGACATTTATGGCATATCCACAGGACATGTCATTATGTCAGATAGATGCGGGTCCCACCTCTGGGACTAGCATCTATCTCTAGAACGGGGTTCTACCGCTCTGTGCTCCGGCTGACTCCCGGACACTTCCTGGTCGGGAGTTACGGAAACTCGCTGAGCTCCGCTGTTTCCCTAACTCCCATAGTAGCGAATGGCAGTTACGGAAACAGCGTCGCATGCGAGTTACGCTGTTTTTGTAACTGCTATTCAGTTCTATGGAAGTTATGGAAACAGCGGAGCTCACGTACGCTGTTTTCTTCCTCATGGTCGGAAATCAGCCCGTTCTAGAGATAGGTGCGGGTCCCAGAGGCGTCTATCTGACATTTATGACATATCCTGAGGATGTGTCATAAATGTCCCTCGTGGGAAATCCCCTTTAAGGTCTTGAGCTACCAGTTTATACATGGGTCAATGTGCCAACCGTCTGTTAATTCTTGGACAGTCTTTAAAAATAGGAGATGATTTCGAGGGGTTTCTGCGACCTGACTTCCTCCCGCAGGTCCTTCACCAGACTGACCGCCTCCAGCCGTGCCAGGACGTTTATCTGAATCTGCAGCGGCTGGAGGCGATGTCTGTTCAGTCTTCCGTGTGGAGTTTCCACCGGTGTTTTTGGATTTAACAGGGAACACAGGCAAAAAAATATGGATGGCAACATTTTTCATCCCTGTTGGGTCCAATTTAGGTTTTAACGAAAAAAAATCACTGTACCTTTCTTTCTTATGGGATCCAACCTCTGTTTTGACAAAAATACAGGTGGTACTGGACCTCAACTGAGACATAAGACCCGAGGACTGAAGGGGTTTTCCTACCATAAACAATGATGGTATGTCCATTAGATATACCATCAATCTGACCTGTGAGGATCTTTGTGTTTAGAAGAATTAAAATGAAGGTATTGTGGTCTTTATTTTGCGCTATACCACCAAGCACTCTGTTGCATAAAAGCTTCATCCACTTGAACAGCGCTAAATAGGGAGTGGCATTGGTTTGGCACCATAGCCCCATCTTTCTACGTTGTCTGACTGTTGGTAGCGATCATCGATTATATATATGAATTGCATATGCCTAGAAGAAGGAAACTGTGGCACCTTTGGCTTTTCTAGGAAACAGCACCACCCCTGAGTAAGAATTGTGCCCGGAATCGCAACACAGCCTCATTCGAGAAAAAGCTAAAGGTGTCCCGACATCTTCATTCCAGACATGCGCCATCTTTGTCTGAACAGAGTCGGACTGATGGGACCTTTACCAATTGAAAATTGGATACACCAAGGATGAGGAGACCACTTTTGGCTTTTTTCTGAAACAGTGAAACTCCGGAGAATTTGCAACCAAGCCCCCTTGGAAAAATGGCCTCTTCATTCTCGACAGTTGCCTGATTGGTGAGAGTCCCCAACCTCAATTGTCCCATTTGCCGGTATGGCATTCATTGACAGTCTTCCCGTTATGTTAAATGAAAACATTGCACAAGGGGCAGCTCACAAAGTATCCTACTTAATAGAACATTCAGTGAGGTATCGAGATCCCAATAAACACACAAGTAGGAAGTGAATCATTCCCGACCTCCGTGCCCACAGCGCTCACGTCTCTTTGGTCTGCATTTTCACACAGTGAGCCCATTTTCCTAAAGTCAGATTAACACAGTAAATGAACCAGGGCTGATTCATTCTGTGGTCAATCTGGAAAGCCGAAAACCTTCTTATAATTCATTTTCCCTTTGTTTGCTGGGCCTTTCGCTCCGAGTCCCCCGTGTACAATTTGTTTTCATAGACAACATTCGTTTTGGACTTAAAAGTAGAGCAAAAAGGGTTTTATTTTATGTTTAGGTCACAGAAATTCATCCCCCTTTCACCCCGGTGAGCTCTGAATGATGCATTTTAATGGGAGTTTAGGAAAGATCTTATCTGCACGTCAGGCCTGGTGTATGAGGATAGGATTTCAGTGTATTTAGTGCAGACGACACGTCTCTTATACCGCCACGAGATTTATATCAAAGCCCGCAAATCAACTTTATATTAAAACTGTAAATTTTTTTTTAGCTAAAGTTGAACTTAGTTGAAGATCTTTCTACTGGATATCCCCGGAAAATACTAAAGCTATTGACAAACTATTTTTAGGAGTTTTTGTGATCTTTTTTTTTTTTTAAGAAGCTGTAGGTTTTAGTTGGGAGCTTTTGGGAGGTACATATAATGCATGTTTATTTATATATTAAGGAAATGGTACATTTTTTGACTTATTCTGTAGCTTGTAATGTTAAAATGATACCAAACGTGCTGTTATTAGTTGAGGTTCCCCAGAATAAAGCAGCAAGACCTGCCACGTGTGACACCGATGGTCTCAGACCGTTGGGATTACTTACCCCCCCACCCCCGACGGCCGCAGCCATGGATCAGTAAGCACTGGCCTGCACCTCCTCCTCAGGAGACGCCAGCGCTCACTTCCGCTTCACTCTGCTGTGTCCCGCAGGGTGCGCGCGCACGCGCACACCTGAATTGTATATCAAATTAGCCCATGATAACAAGGGCCCTCCCCCTTTCTTCATTGCCTGAGCGTTGTTGTGTTTACCCGTGTTAGTCTTTGCAAATGGTCCCTTAGTGTTTTCCAGTTGCCACTGTTCCCATACCTGCTACCTGTATCCTGTATTCTGTGCTACCTTGTTCCTGTGCCATTGAGAGTTGGAGTCGTGTGGTACCGTCACTACGCCTTCTGTGTTACACCGCGCCTGGTGTCTGCCTGCTGCCATGGTCCCATCCGAGCCTAGTCATCGCTACTGTCTGAATTGCCACATTCGAACTATAGACATTGACTTGGTATCCTGTTGGCCAGCTGCTATCCCGCTACGGCGGTACGGCCCAGTAGCTCCACGCACCCATCGTGACACTCCGTATACAGTAGAGATGGCATACTGATTGGAACCGGTCAACAAATTTTGGCCAGAATATAGTGCTAAGAGTTATAGAACGCTTTGTGTATCCCTATATCAAGCCTTTGTGAAGTAGGAATGTGAGTAGGAATTCCCCAGGAGTGGAAAATTGATTAGGGGTTCCCCCATGGTAATATATATATATATATATATATATATATATATATATATACGCCAACATTATACATCGTAAGATAAGTCTTAAGTGGCTTGGCTCATTTAGAAAACCCATTCCCATATAGGGAAATCTGAGATAATAGAGGGGGGGGGGGGATCCTTTTTTTCAGGATCCTCATTTCTTGGCCAGTGGAGAGCAATTTCTCGTCTCTCTCGCTGGAGGACCTGTCCTGTCCTGCATAACACAGACAACCTATTAATATGAATAGGTACTGTGTAATGCTTAAATTCGTCTGTGGAGGCGCTGCAGATGAACTGAACACTTACTGCAGGGTTTCCCCACAGCTGATCGCCAGTAGGGCCAAGCAGAGGGACACCTTCTAACATGAAATACTTGTCCAAAGTAGACAACCCCTTTAATACAAGTTACTACGCAGTTATAGGGACCTCACTTGGACCCCTGGCTTTGCCATCACAAAGGAAATCCTGGGTGTTGGGGCCACATGTGCTGGGATTACCGAGTACCAGCACAGATGTCTACAGCAGTTTAGTTTGTGAATGACCTGCTGTCCAAGGCCCAGTTCATACAGAGTTTTTTTACAGGCAGAAAAAATCGGCCTCAGAATTCCTGCAGGAATTTTGTAGCAGATTTCTAATTAGCAGCATATTTTTTTTATTTTTTGCGGCTTTTTTTTGCCTGCGGTCAATTAATCGAATGCAAAAACCGCAGCAAATAAGAGCTCAAAATGAGCACCGCAGGTTTTTTCTGCCTCCCATGGATTTCAGTCGGAGATCAGAGGTGGAAAACACTCGAAGAAAAAGCATGACACTTTTTTTCTGCGAGTGGCTGAAAGTCGCACAGGAAAAGAAATGCCTCTGCCTCCCATTAAAGTCAATGGGGGGTGATTTGGGACATTCTTTTTTGCTGATTCAAATGCGGTCTCTGCATCAAAATCAGCGCCAAAATCCTCTGTGTGAACTGACCCTACTTGTTTTTGGAAGGTAGGAGAGAAATGTAATGGACTCTTCCTGATAAAGTCCGTCAGTGCTCTGCAGGCCTGTCCACAGGTCACCCTCTATGCTTTACTAATTCTTATAAAAACCTTAACATCTCAGAGACCCCTTGACCTCCACACAGGACCCTTTAATCTCCTCAGACAACACTCCAGTGCTGACAAAAGGTCAGCAGAAAGCTATCAACTCTAGTGAGGTCAAAGTATCTCAATCCAAGACTAAGGCCTCATGCACACGAACGTATATTTTTCCTCCTGTAAATACTGGCGGAAATACGGGTCCTTGGTCACACGTATTTGACCCGTATTGCACCTGTGTTTACGGACTCGTGCCCGCAAATACGGGTCCGGTGTTACCCGTATTCCACCCGTATTTACGGGCAGGTTTTCACTGCAAAATTGCACTGCACTAATCGGCAGCCCCTTCTCTCTATCAGTGCAGGATAGAGAGAAGGGACAGCCCTTTCCGCAGTAAAAGAAATTCATACTTGCCCGGCCGTTGCCTTGGTGACGCGTCCCTCTTTCGCCATCCAGCCCGACCTCCCTGGATGACGCGGCAGTCTATGTGACCGCTGCAGCCTGTGATTGGTTGCAGCCTGTGGTTGGCCTGTGATTGGCTGCAGCCTGTGGTTGGCCTGTGATTGGCGGCAGCCTGTGATTGGCCTGTGATTGGCTGCAGCCTGTGATTGGCCTGTGATTGGCTACAGCCGTCACATGGACTGAAACGTCATCCCAGGAGGCCGGACTGGACAAAGAAGCAGGGAGTTCTCGGTAAGTATGAACGTCTTTTTTTTTTTACAGGTTGATGTATATTGTGATCGGTAGTCACTGTCCAGGATGCTGAAACAGTTACTGCCGATCGCTTAACTCTTTCAGCACCCTGGACAGTGACTATTTACTGACGTCGCCTAGCAACGCTCCCGTAATTACGAACTTAGTCACCCGTAATTACGGGAGCCCCATAGACTTCTATGTGCCTGCCGTGCCGTTATTACAGCCTGAAATAGGACATGTTCTATATTTTTCAACGGCACGGGCACCTTCCCGTGAGCATATGGGGAGGTACCCGTGGCCAACAGAAGTCTATGGGCCCGTAATTACGGGCGTTTTTACGTTCGTGTGCATGAGGCCTAAACAGATGAAGACACTTTCCTATATTCACGGTAAGGGTATGTACACACGGCCTATTTTCGGCCGTTTTTCGGGAAGTAAACGCCCCAAAAACGGCTGAAAAATCGGAAGCAGAACGCCTCCAAACATCTGCCAATTGATTTCAATGGGAAAATGGGGTTCTGTTCAGACCGAGCGTTTTTCGCTGCGTTTTTTTTACTTGTAAAAAAACAGCCGCGAAAAAGAAGGGCAGGACACTTCTTGGGACATTTTTGGAGCCGTTTTCTATAGACTCTATTGAAAAAAGCTCCAAAAACGGATGTAAAAAACGCTGCGAAAAACGCAGCAAAAATCGCGAGTGGCACAAAAAACGTGTGAAAATCAGGGGCTGTTTTCTCTTGAAAACAGCTTCGTATTTTGAGACGTTTTTGACTCTGCGTGTGAACATACCCTTACAGTATGGTACAGTATGGTTTCTACATTGTAGCAACTCGTGTCTGTTATCTCCGGGACACCAACGATGCCAATTTTGCCACATTGCTAAAAGTGTTTCAGATTTCAGCCTTCATCGTATTTCTGTTTTTCCACATCTCGGACATTTTTGGAAATTTCCCACATTGTTTCAAAAATGTTGCACAACATGGACGATACTTAGTCATCACATGACTGTTTCCACTCTACAATTTTCAATCCCCATCGAGGGCCTCATCTACGTATCATGATGACAACTGGAGGACTAAGTACTTAATCTACATAAATTGTTCTAAATGTTATCATTCTTCATACTTCAGGGTATAAGACACATGTGGAGGTATCTAAACATCAGTTTTACGTCAAATATAATCTCCAAGACAATGAGGATGTTACTGATGAAACAAGTCTGAAGCTTAGTGGAGCAGAACGAAGTATTGTCTACGAAGATCTGGATGGTCACCAGGCCATGCTACCAACGTCACTGTCATTTTCAAGAATTTAGAGTCATTTTGAGGATTGTATCCGTCCTTTGATTCAGACTAAATAGTTATGCTGTTTCTGCTCCAATTTGCATGGTTTCTTTCATGGGATATGGATAATTAGAAGAAGCATCCTGTGGACTTCTCAGTAGTTATAGCGTTTATTAAAGTTTCCGTAGCAGATGATAAACTGACGTGGTTAATGAAAAACATCCCTCCACAAAGTAGGAACGTTAAGTCTTTTTGTAATAAAGGGGGTTAACAAGTTAGTAAATGTATTTTGGAAGCCATCTGGAAGCAACACGCATTCCTCTGAGGTCTAGTGGCACCATCTATAATGGAAGCAGAATCTAGCCAGGAGGGCACCATCCATGAGGAGGGGGGAGCACTTAGCCTCAGGTCATGCCCTTCAATGACTAGAGGGGGCAGCATTTTGGTAGAGATGTTGTCTTTACACTTTGCCCTGCACTGTCCCAGCAGAGGAAATATATGAAACAGCAGCTGATATGAGGCTGGCACTGTGAGGACTACTCGGGGAACATTGTAGGTTCTACTTTGAGGTCGGCACTATGAACATTACTATGAGTTTTGCCAATATTGTCTTGTGGGTAGGACCATTAGAGCTTTAGATGAGGACTCAAGGATGCATCCAATGTCTGAACAGTTTTCACGAACATTGCCGGCTCCACTGATCTCCATCCCTAGTTCCCCTCATCCATTTTACAGTGGAGTTGGGCACTTTTTCACTTTCTGACAGCAAAAAGGCCACAACCGTGCCTGAACCTACCTGCCTCTGGTTTTGGGTCTGTAACTTTAAACATGTTAGTCCAGTAGTGAACCCCAAGAAAACCTGTAAATTTAGTCAAAATACTTTACACTTCATGGATCAGAACATTCAATTAGTCAGTGGGCAATCATCTCACATTAAGTGGCATCGCCACTCTGGGACAACTCCTGGCTATCTGCCCTATTATGACATTTCTGTGTTTCAGAGGATATCACTTTTTTTTACACATTCTATAAGCCCCCCCTAGGGGACTTGAACCAGCGATGGTTAGATCGCTGGTACAATACACTGCAATACTAACATATTGCAGGATATTGTAATTTTTACAGGCTTCTGTTAAGCTGTGCCACGGGCAGGGCTTAACAGAGGCAGAGTGAAGGCAGTCCTGGGGGCCTTCATTAGGTCCCTGGGCTGCCACGACAACCATCACTGTCCCCGATCGCATTTATTTGAGGGGGTGAGCTGTCGGAGGGGGGTGCCCCCTCTTTTCAACGCCTCAGATGCTGCGGTCGCGATTGACTGCAGCATTTGAGGGGTTAAACGGCCAGGAACAGCACGATCGCTGTTCCTGGCCGTTAGTCTCAGGTGTCAGCTGTGATACACAGCTGACAACCGCACTGTAAGGAGCGTGCTCAGCAAGTGAGTGTGCTCCATACTTCTCCCCCTGCACCGGGACCTGGTGCGTGAAGGGGTTAAGCCTCGCCCGTCGGCAGCGCAATGCTCTTGAAGTGACATGAATGAAGCAAGCAGCAATCATTATCATCAGTATATTCAGAATTTATTTTTTTCATTGAAATTATGCTGCGCCCCCAGTGAAGAGGTAGCACCCCAGGCGGCCACCTACCCGTCATCCCAGCCCTGCTCACAATTATTGGTCGTGTAAAGGCAGGGGGTAGGGAGACGGACAAGTGAGCCCTAATCAACCCGCCACTCTGTCCCTGCCTACTTGCAACGACCCGCCCTAGGCGACGGGGTACAACTGGGCGGCGGTCCCTGCGCTCAGTAAGTGCACGACAAACATACAAGGAACACAAGCAAGGAAAAGGGGCCGTTGCCCACGGCAACACCGTGAGCAACCAGAGTGGTGAACGAGCCGAATCAAGCCAGGAGTGTGCGAGGTACAAAACGAAAAGCAGAAGAGTAGTCGGTAAGCCAGGGTCGGTATGGAGCAGGATCAAAAATAGCAGGAGCTGTAGCTGGGCCAGGAACCACAAGGAAAGAAACAAAAGCAATAACAAGCACCGAGGGACAGGAAGCGCAGGCTTAAATAGACCGAGGGCGGGAGCTAGCTGAGTCTGGCCAGGTTACGATAGGCTCTCCCACTCCTAAGCCTGCCAGCCTGAATGGTGGAAGCAGGAGTCAGTCTCAGGGATGTATTCTCAGGTGCTGACTGATTAGTTCTGGGAGTTAACCCCGCTGTGCCTGGCAGATCCTTTACAGTACCCCCCCTTTTATGAGGGGCCACCGGACCCTTTCTAAGTGGACCTGGCTTACTGGGGAAACGCAGGTGGAACCTCCTGACCAATACCCCAGCGTGAACATCCCGGGCGGGTACCCAAGTCCTCTCCTCGGGCCCGTATCCTCTCCAATGGACCAGGTACTGGAGGGAGCCTTGGACCATCTTGCTCTCCACAATCCTGGCCACCTCGAATTCCACCCCCTCCGGGGTGAGGATGGGAACAGGAGGTCTCCTCGAGGGAGCCAAGGACGGGGAGCAGCGTTTGAGGAGGGAGGCATGAAACACGTCGTGTATCCGAAAAGACGGGGGTAACTCCAGCCGGAAGGAGACAGGATTGAGGACCTCAATGACCTTATACGGCCCAATAAACCGGGGAGCAAACTTCTTGGACAGAACCTTGAGACGCAAGTTCCTAGACGACAACCACACCAGATCCCCGACCATAAACAGGGGGTTAGCAGAACGTTTTTTATCAGCCTGAGTTTTTTGTACGCTCTGGGACACCTCTAGGTTTTTCTGAACCTGGGCCCAGACTGTGCACAGTTCCCGATGAACGACCTCTACCTCAGGATTGTTGGAACTACCAGGTGAAACGGAGGAGAAAACACATAAACGTTCACGTTGTCGTTCCCTGAGACGTCGGTCAAGTCGTATCGCTAAAGCCATAACCTGGTCTAGGGAGTCAGAAGAGGGATAGCTAACTAGCAGGTCTTTCAGGGCATTCGACAGACCCAACCTAAACTGGCACCTTAAGGCAGGGTCATTCCACCGAGAAGCTACGCACCACTTCCGAAAGTCAGAGCAATACTCCTCAACAGGTCTCTTACCCTGACTTAAGGTCACCAGCTGACTCTCGGCAAAGGCAGTCCTGTCAGTCTCGTCATAAATAAGTCCGAGAGCAGAAAAGAAACAATCAACGGAGGAAAGTTCAGGGGCGTCAGGAGCCAAGGAGAAGGCCCACTCTTGGGGCCCTTCCTGGAGCCGGGACATAATTATACCCACCCGCTGGCTCTCAGAACCTGAGGAATGAGGCTTTAAACGAAAGTAAAGCCTACAACTCTCCCGAAAGGAGAGAAAAGTCCTCCGGTCCCCTGAGAACCGGTCGGGCAACTTGAGGTGGGGTTCAAGAGGTGCGGGGTAGCATCAGGCTGGTTGACCCTCTGAGCCAGGGCCTGGACCTGTAGGGAGAGACCCTGCATTTGCTGAGCCAGGGTCTCACGGGGATCCATAGTGGTGTCAGGGACCAGGGGTAGACTAGGTATGGGCTTGTTATTATGTAAAGGCAGGGGGTAGGGAGACGGACAAGTGAGCCCTAATCTACCCGCCACTCTGTCCCTGCCTACTTGCAACGACCCGCCCTAGGCGACGGGGTACAACTGGGCGGCGGTCCCTGCGCTCAGTAAGTGCACGACAAACACGACAAACATACCAGGAACACAAGCAAGGAAAAGGGGCCGTTGCCCACGGCAACACCGTGAGCAACCAGAGTGGTGAACGAGCCGAGTCAAGCCAGGAGTGTGCGAGGTACAAAACGAAAAGCAGAAGAGTAGTCGGTAAGCCAGGGTCGGTATGGAGCAGGATCAAAAATAGCAGGAGCTGTAGCTGGGCCAGGAACCACAAGGAAAGAAACAGAAGCAATAACAAGCACCGAGGGACAGGAAGTGCAGGCTTAAATAGACCGAGGGCGGGAGCTAGCTGAGTCTGGCCAGGTTACGATAGGCTCTCCCACTCCTAAGCCTGCCAGCCTGAATGGTGGAAGCAGGAGTCAGTCTCAGGGATGTATTCTCAGGTGCTGACTGATTAGTTCTGGGAGTTAACCCCGCTGTGCCTGGCAGATCCTTTACAGTAATAACAAGCACCGAGGGACAGGAAGTGCAGGCTTAAATAGACCGAGGGCGGGAGCTAGCTGAGTCTGGCCAGGTTACGATAGGCTCTCCCACTCCTAAGCCTGCCAGCCTGAATGGTGGAAGCAGGAGTCAGTCTCAGGGATGTATTCTCAGGTGCTGACTGATTAGTTCTGGGAGTTAACCCCGCTGTGCCTGGCAGATCCTTTACAGGTGGATTGTTAGAGAGACATAAGGGGATGATCTATGATGAGATATTGGAGAGCACGGGGTCCATATACTGTTCTTGCCCAGGGGCACCCAGCTCTCTGTCAGCCGCGCCAGGTGCAAATGGTGGTTCACCTAAAAGGTTCATGTGATTTACTTTGAGTCTTAGCAATTGAACTAAATCAGTTACCCGACCGGGGGCCAGAGATTGCTAGAGCGTCTGACATTGCTCGGCTTAAATAGGACACGCGCTGTGAAATTGGAAAGAGTTTACCTTCAGACCCAGCTGTTATTGATAGCCACTAGTCAAGATATCATGGAAGATTCATTTTAGTAATGGAAATCCTCGTGTTGCAAATTATCTTCTCAGCTCTCGTCGTGGCCCCGCAGTTTGAATATCATAACTCCGGCGCTCGTACTAATTGGTATAGTCTAATAATATATTTTCAGACAATATCTTGAACATCTAATAGATAAACTAAAAATTGTCTCCCGAGGTGTCGGTGGGTCATACTGCAGGCGAAACGCGTTGAGACACATATGAATAAGTTCATGTATATTCTGAGTACTATTCCAAATTTATGGTATCTAGGCTGCTAGATCCCAGAGCTTGTATGTTTCACGGGTCTGATCTTCTATAGCAATGATTCCCCCAAAATATTACAATTATTTTAGGTGGACTATAGGAAGGGAGCTTTATGCTATCTGTAATTTTAATATATATTTCATAAAAGTGAGATTTTAGTTTATTACATCCACAAAGAGAGTCAATAAATTGATGCAAATTATCTTCTGTAACACTTTAGTAGAAAGCTGCAAAAATAATATAAAGGGTTGAGTGAAACCAAAAACTCCTTCTTAGCCTTAGAGTCACATCCCTGGCAGTCCACCACCCTCCCGTCCAGCTTCTTTCACGTCATTTAAGTGATCACATTCTCATAATCCTCTAGTAATGAGCAAAACATTCATACGCTTCGACTGTTCCACCCAACGAAAGTCCTAAAGAGCCGGGAGTTCCAGTGGCTATGGATGCAAAACTTTTAGAAATGGGAAATATAAGATGTTTTTCTACTCTGCTTTCCTCCCGGGACCCGTAACTCTTGAGCATAATGTACCACGTTGAACAAAGGACAAAGAAAAACTTTTTATGAGGAATGTCACATGGGTATGGACAGGTGACCTGCTCCCAATAATAATAATGTGTATGAAAATGTGTGACCCCCACAGAACGCAGAATCCATGTTTTCACACATTTATTTTTACTCCGGGTCCCACCCATGTTGAATGAGTCAATGGATTTTCCGTCCTTTCTCTCTCTCCTTCTTTTCTGGAGCTGAGGCTACCACTTTCTCAGCGAGACATCTGGGGCAGTATTACAGGGTGGAGGATGGCGCTTTACACCACCCCCATCTCTCAGATATACACCCTGGAAACTTGACTCATTTATTGTCCCCAAGTATCCACTTGGCAGGAGAACATGATCCAGCCACTTCATCAAGGGTCAGAATGAGACGCTGAAGTTAAGGGAACTGAAAAATAAAGTATAGAAAGAAGTCACTGGAACAATGCGTCTTTGATTCAGGCGATGGAGGAAATCCTCGCACTCTGGAAACGATTTCATGGGGCAAACTTTTTTATTTTTTTTAGGCAATAGTAGAAAATGTGAAATTAACTACAAATACGTGAAATTGTGATGTTTTAGATAAAATTGATGGGTAAATGGCAAATACAGATATTATTATCCCTAGAGGATCATGTCGCCAAGATCTAAAAAATTATTTTGTAGTCCGTCTATTGGTAACTTGTTCCAGGATTTATGGTCAATAAAAAATTTTTTTATTTTGTACTAGATAAGAATAGATGTGTTGATGGAGGGTGGACTCCAGAAAAATCTCCTCTGATGGACCCATTCTAAAAAAAAAATTATATTTAAAAAATTGCTCATAAAAGGAGTGATACCGATAATAGTAGTATATTGGGCCGGTGAACTTCTGCTGGACCTCTGGGACCCATTTTTGTATCAGAGCCAGGAACCACTGGAGGGTCCCCTGGTACACTGGTGGGCCATCCGTCACTGCTGACAATATTAACATATCTGTTTGTCCTTTAGAACAACAGTGTTTCCAAAAATTTAGACAGCTCCATGTTATCATACTGGATCACAAGATTTTATGGGCTCGGTATGGAAACAACAACATGAAGTTATATCTTAGGCTGTGTTCACATCAGTGTTGGTTTCTGTTGAGGGGTTCCATTGGACCTTTCCGTCGGAGGAACCCCTCATCGGAAAGACAAATGGAAACCATATGTTCCGTTTGCATTACCATTGATTTCAATGGCAATGCTTTTGTTGCTTATGGTTTCCGTTTGTCACCATTGTGTAAGGTTTCCGTTTTTTTGACGGAATCAATAGCACAGTCGACTGCGAAATCAATGGTAATGCAAACGGAACCTATGGTTTCCGTTTGCCTCTGCGTTGAGGGTTTCCTCCAATGGAAAGGTCCCGACGAATCTCCTCAACTGAAACCAACGCTGATGTGAACACAGCCTAAGATATAACTTCATGTTGTTGTTTCCATACTGAGGCCATAAAATCTTGTGATCCAGTATGATAACATGGAGGTTGTCTAAATTTTTGGAAACACTGTTGTTCCAAAGGATGAACCGATATGGTAATATTGTCAGCAATGACGGACCACCCACCAAAGTACCAGAGGACCCTCCAGTGGTTCCTGGCTCTGATACAAAAATGGATCCCAGAGGTCCAGCAGAAGTTCACCGGCCCAATATACTACTATTATCAGTATCACTCCTTTTATGAGCAATTTTAAATATATGGACAGTGACGTCAGTGGCTACTCATTGAGTGGAATCCCCGTTGCCGACTCTGGCCAAGGATTCCACTCCAGGAGGAGCCCCTGACATCAATGTCCATATATGGACAGTGACCTCAGGGATTTCCTCTAGGAGCAGAATCCCTGGCCAGATCATCAGCAATGGGGATTCCGATCAAGGAGTAGACACTAATTCTGAAGCAGGAAACCATCAGCTCCCTACTTCAGAATTAGTTCAGAGCGGAGGAGCTCCTCCGCTCAACGAGGACTCCCTGGGCACAGCGCTACTTTGGCCAAGGATTCCGCTCCAGGAGGAGCCCCTGACGTCCATATATAGAAAGTGACCTCAGGGGTTTCCTCTAGGAGTGGAATCCCTGGGCAGATCATCGGCAACAGGGATTCCACTCAAGGAGTAGCCAATGACATCACGGTCCATATATAGACAGTAACATAAAGGGCTTCCTCGAGCACAGCACTTAAAGAGGCTCTGTCAACAGATTCTCAAATCCCTATCTCCTATTGCATGTGATCGCGCTGCAATGTAGATAACAGTAACGTGTTTTTTTTTAAAAAAAAACGTTAATTTTTGGCCAAGTTATGAGCTATTTTATATATATGAAATGGACAACTGGACGTGGTTTTTTTCGTATGTCCAACTGGCCGTGTATTGTGTTTTTAACTGGGCGTGTTTACTTGTTTTACTAACTGGGCGTTGTGAATAGAAGTGTATGATGCTGACAAATCAGTGACCAATCAGCATCATGCACTCCTCTCCATTCATTTACACAGCACATAGTGTTCTTACTAGAACGATGTGCAGCCACATACACAAGTGTCCTGATAATGAATACACATGACCTCCAGCCTGGACGTCATGTGTATTCAGAATCCTGACACTTCTGAATCTTTTCTGTGAGATTCCAGCAAGCCGCGCGTAATCTCGCGAGATTACGAGGTAAACGAGATTTTGTTTCCCTTGCTGGAAATCTCACAGAAAAGACAAAAAAAATATAATGCAATACTATACAATATGAAGAATAGACATAACAATTATAATACTGTCCCCTATTTACTAGACTAACACTACTATAATACTGCCCCTATATACAAGAATATAACTACTATAATACTGCCCCCTATATACAAGAATATAACTACTATAATACTGCCCCTATATACAAGAATATAACTACTATAATACTGCCCCCTATATACAAGAATATAACTACTATAATACTGCCCCTATATACAAGAATATAACTACTATAATACTGTCCCCTATATACAAGAATACAACTGCTATAATACTGCCCCTAGATACAAGAATATAACTACTATAATACTGCTCCTATATACAAGAATATAACTACTATAATACTGCCCACTATATACAAGAATATAACTACTATAATACTGTCCCCTATATACAAGAATACAACTGCTATAATACTGCCCCTAGATACAAGAATATAACTACTATAATACTGCTCCTATATACAAGAATATAACTACTATAATACTGCCCACTATATACAAGAATATAACTACTATAATACTGCCCCTATATACAAGAATATAACTACTATAATACTGCCCTCTATATAAAAAAATATAACTACTATAATACTGTCTCCTTTATACAAGAATATAACTACTATAATACTGCCCCCTATATACAAGACTATAACTACTATAATACTGCTCCCTATATACAAGAATATAACTACTATAATACTGCTCCCTATATACAAGAATATAACTACTATAATACTGCCTCCTATATACAAGAATATAACTACTATAATACTACTCCTATATGCAAGAATATAACTACTATAATACTGCTCCTATATACAAGAATATAACTACTATAATACTGCTCCTATATACAAGACTATAACTACTATTATACTGCCTCCTATATACAAGAATATAACTAATATAATACTACTCCTATATGCAAGAATATAACTACTATAATACTGCTCCTATATACAAGAATATAACTACTATAATACTGCTCCTATATACAAGACTATAACTACTATAATACTGCCCCCTATATACAAGAATATAACTACTATAATACTGCCCCTATATACAAGAATATAACTACTATAATACTGCCTCCTATATACAAGAATATAACTACTATAATACTGCTCCTATATACAAGACTATAACTACTATAATACTGCCCCTATATACAAGAATATAACAACTATAATACTGCCCTATATATAAGAATATAACTACTATAATACAACTCCTATATACAAAGATATAACTACTATAATACTGCCTCCTATATACAAGAATATAACTACTATAATACTACTCCTATATACAAGAATATAACTACTATAATACGGCCCCCTATATACAAGAATAAAACTACTATAATACTGGCCCCTATATACAAGAATAAAACTACTATAATACTGCCCCCTATATACAAGAATATAACTACTATAATACTGCTCCTATATACAAGAATATAACTACTATAATTTTGCCCCTATATACAAGAATATAACTACTATAATACTGCTCCTATGTAGAAGAATATAACTATTATAATACTACTCCTATATACAAGAATAAAACTACTATAATACTGCTCCCTATATACAAGAATATAACTACTATAATACTGCCCCTAAATACAAGAATATAACTACTATAATACTGCCTCCTATATACAAGAATATAACTACTATAATACTGCTCCTATATACAAGAATATAACTACTATAATACTGTTCCCTATATACAAGAATATAACTACTATAATACTGCCCTATATATAAGAATATAACTAATATAATACTACTCCTATATACAAGAATATAACTACTATAATACTGCTCCTATATACAAGAATATAACTACTATAATTTTGCCCCTATATACAAGAATATAACTACTATAATACTGCTCCTATGTAGAAGAATATAACTACTATAATACTGCCCCTATATACAAGAATATAACAACTATAATACTGCCCTATATATAAGAATATAACTACTATAATACTACTCCTATATACAAGAATATAACTACTATAATACTACTCCTATATACAAGAATATAACTATTATAATACTACTCCTATATACAAGAATATAACTACTATAATACTGCTCCCTATATACAAGAATATAACTACTATAATACTGCCCCTAAATACAAGAATATAACTACTATAATACTGCCCTATATATAAGAATATAACTACTATAATACTACTCCTATATACAAGAATATAACTACTATAATACTGCCCCCTATATACAAGACTATAACTACTATAATACTGCCCCCTATATACAAGAATATAGCTACTATAATACTGCCCCTATATACAAGAATATAACTACTATAATACTGCCTCCTATATACAAGAATATAACTACTATAATACTACTCCTATATACAAGAATATAACTACTATAATACTGCTCCCTATATACAAGAATATAACTACTATAATACTACTCCTATATACAAGAATATAACTACTATAATACGGCCCCCTATATACAAGAATATAACTACTATAATACTGTCCCCTATATACAAGAATATAACTACTATAATACTGTTCCCTATGTACAAGAATATAACTACTATAATACTGCCCCTATATACAAGAATATAACTACTATAATACAGCTCCTTTATACAAGAATATAACTACTATAATACTGCTACTATATACAAGAATATAACTACTATAATACTGTTCCTATATACAAGAATATAACTACTATAATACTGCTACTATATACAAGAATATAACTACTATAATACTGCCTCCTATATACAAGAATATAACTACTATAATACTTCTCCCTATATACAAGAATATAACTACTATAATACTGCTCCTATATACAAGAATACAACTACTATAATACTGCCCCTATATACAAGAATATAACTACTATAATACAGCCCCTATATTCAAGAATATAACTACTATAATACTGCCCCTATATACAAGAATATAGCTACTATAATACTGCCCCTATATACAAGAATATAACTACATAATACTGCTCCTATATACAAGAATATAACTACTATAATACTGCTCCTATATACAAGAATATAACTACTATAATACTGCCTCCTATATACAAGAATATAACTACTATAATACTGCTCCAATATACAAGAATATAACTACTATAATACTGCCCCTATATACAAGACTATAACTACTATAATACTGCTCCTATATACAAGAATATAACTACATAATACTGCTCCTATATACAAGAATATAACTACTATAATTATCTTTTTTATTTGAAAACTTGCAACAAATTATTACAATACCTTTGCAATACACTCATAACAGATAAAGAAAATAAACATTTGTCTCTTAATAACATCACAATCATTAAACAAACCATAATATATGAATATTGCTCCAGTATAGATTGTTTCAACTATTTTTCATGATAATATTCTAGACAGTATTACAAGAGAGTTCTTCTTTATTGGTGACCGGGCAGCATCGCACACACCACATAGGGTACACGGTCACCACATTTATGACATATAGTGAACCTCTATGATATAAACGGAGTTCGGGGTAGAAGTCTCCATACAGCAGCTGAGAGTTTCACTGTCCCACTAGATGTGGTGACTGCAAGGGACACAGCAGGGACATTACTCTGTAGATAAGTCTCTTGTATAAAGATGACATTGGTTTTGTTGTCAGACAGACGCTGGAATATCGCCTGCCGCCTGCTCCTATTCTTCACACTGTTCACATTGATGGAGGTGATTTTCAGCCTCATCCTGGTTACATGTCTTTCCTACTTTTTTTCCTGCTTCCACTGCTATGTCCTGTAACACCCCATCTTTTGGTGGACATTGGGGGGTCAGCATCTTCATCCTGAGGTTCGTCGTCTGGGTTGCGTGAGGAGACTTGCTCCATCTCTGCTTCTTCTTCCTGGTCATCTTCCCGCAGAGCACAGTAACGTCCCCCAGTTATCGCCAGCACTGGAGACTCCGGTGATTTCTTTGCAGCAGTGATTTTTTTCCTAGAAGAATCATCTGTTTTACTTCTCCTTTTAACCGTCTGAAATCCCTCCTCATCCATACTGGTCGCTGCGGCTGGATCAGCTGGTTTTTTACTGGTCGCTGCGGCTGGCCCAGCTGGTTTTTTACTGGTCGCTGCGGCTGGATCAGCTGGTTCCTTACTGGTGTCGGGCAGATGTTTGGTGACAGAGTGACTGGATATTTTACTTTTAGCATGACCTCTATTCTCAGTGGCTGGTGACACTTGTGCAGCATCCACAGATGGGGCATTCATCTCTGGAGCACGATCTCTGGTACTTTGGCTCACATCATCGTTGGGACTTCCAGGTTCTGGGGTTGTATCTACACATATGGAGACATCCTCCTGGTCTTCCTCCATGGCTTCTTTAAAGGTCTCCTCTTTATTATGTTCTGCATGCCGACACTCCCGGAATGCATGTCCAGGTCCTAAGCACAGGTTACAGATGACAGGTCCTGTACAATCGTCCTTCACATGCCCAAACTGACCACATAGTGAGCACTTAATACGGGAACAGTTGAATGCCAGGTGTCTGCCCCCACATCTATGGCACAGTCGCGGTTGACCAGGGTAGTAACATACGCCTCTCTCCGAGCCCAGGTAGAAGGAGTGCGGCAGATGTCTGGTCACTCCATTCTCCTGAACCAGCTGGATCTTGACAGAATATCCTCCATTCCAGATCTCCTCCTCATCATAGATCTTTGTTGGCAGTCTCTTCACCTTACAATATCTGCTCAACCAGTGCTGCAAATCTGCCAGAGCCACCACCTCAGACTGGAACAGGACGGTGGCGGTGACTCCCTGGGGTTTAGTCAGCTGGATGACATGTAGATGCTCCTACATCGCGTGCTCCTTTGTATCATTATAAATACTCCAGAATAAGTCTAGACTATATTGCAGCTTGAAACTGATGTCATAATTCCTGCTGGAGGGAACGTGGATCAGAGCGAACACCTCAGAAGCTTTAAACTTCATAAACTCCTTCAACAAAACTTTCCCAATGTGGAGTCTGGAGGGGAGGTTTTCCTCTGGTCCTGAGTACCTGATTCTGACCGCGTTCCTCCTCTGAGGTGGGGGGTTAGTCGGTCTTGTGACGCTGGAGAACAGTCTCTTGTACTGAGGTCTGTCAGCAGGTGGGTCAGGACTGGACCTCTCCTCAGCTGATTGTACTGCAGATCCTCCTGTGTCTGCTCCTGATCGCTGTGTAACCTGCACTCCATTCACTGACACTGCGGGCGGCTGAACCTCCAGAACAGGGTCTGCAATGTCCGCCTCAGCCTGTGCCGCTGGTTCATCAGATATCAGACTGTCAATCACCACGCTGAGCGAGGTCTCACTTATAATGTCAGGACATGAGGCACTTTCTTGCTCACTCCCAGGAGTGCCACTCGCATTCACTTCATCAGTACTGCACATAGAGTCTACTGCAGTTAACCCCTCGTCAGCTGCCACACATTTCTCTGCAGCTTTAGCAGCATTTGTGTTGGCTGATTGCACAGACCCCACACATGATGAGAGATGTGATCCTCCAGCCACTGCACACTCATATCTTCCAGGGTTTCCCTGCTCCACAATATTATACACATTCTTATAGTCAGTGTCTTTTTTTGCAATGATATTTTTTCTCTTCACAGTTTGGGCTCTGGTCTCCCTTTTGTTCTCAATTGCCCAGTTCTTTATTTTGGGTACTGTGCATGATTCTTTCTGCAATCTCTCCTTCAATATCACCAGCTCACGTGTGCAAACATCCAGACACTCACATTTCATCAGCTTTGCCTTTGGCTCAGTCTCCTGGTTAATTTCAGTTCTCAATTTGCGAACTTGCATTTCCATTTTAAAGATATTTTTCTTTGTCATTTTTGTGCACAATTCACCAACATCATGAGATTCAGTTGACTCACCAGCCACCTTTTCCAGATCTTCACCTCCACCATCTCCATGCTGCAGGTCAAACTCCAGACTCTGGGCTTTCCCAGGATCATCAGCCCAGGACCCCTCCCCTCCACCTGGGTCAGAAGCCATGCATAGTCCTAACAGGGAGCTCACAAGCACATGTCTATCCTCTCCTATGGACAAGAATAGAACTACTATAATACCGCCCCAATATACAAGAATATCACTACTATAATACTGCCCCCTATATACAAGAATATAACTAATATAATACTACTCCTATATTCAAGAATATAACTACTATAATACTGCTCCTATATACAAGAATATAACTACTATAATACTGTTCCCTATATACAAGAATATAACTACTATAATACTGCCCTATATATAAGAATATAACTAATATAATACTACTCCTATATACAAGAATATAACTACTATAATACTGCTCCTATATACAAGAATATAACTACTATAATTTTGCCCCTATATACAAGAATATAACTACTATAATACTGCTCCTATGTTGAAGAATATAACTACTATAATACTGCCCCTATATACAAGAATATAACAACTATAATACTGCCCTATATATAAGAATATAACTACTATAATACTACTCCTATATACAAGAATATAACTACTATAATACTGCCTCCTATATACAAGAATATAACTATTATAATACTACTCCTATATACAAGAATATAACTACTATAATACTGCTCCCTATATACAAGAATATAACTACTATAATACTGCCCCTAAATACAAGAATATAACTACTATAATACTGCCCTATATATAAGAATATAACTACTATAATACTACTCCTATATACAAGAATATAACTACTATAATACTGCCCCCTATATACAAGACTATAACTACTATAATACTGCCCCCTATATACAAGAATATAACTACTATAATACTGCCCCTATATACAAGAATATAACTACTATAATACTGCCTCCTATATACAAGAATATAACTACTATAATACTGCTCCCTATATACAAGAATATAACTACTATAATACTGCCTCCTATATACAAGAATATAACTACTATAATACTACTCCTATATACAAGAATATAACTACTATAATATGGCCCCCTATATACAAGAATAAAACTACTATAATACTGCCCCCTATATACAAGAATATAACTACTATAATACTGTTCCCTATGTACAAGAATATAACTACTATAATACTGCCCCTATATACAACAATATAACTACTATAATACAGCTCCTTTATACAAGAATATAACTACTATTATACTGCTACTATATACAAGAATATAACTAATATAATACTGTTCCTATATACAAGAATGTAACTACTATAATACTGCTACTATAAACAAGAATATAACTACTATAATACTTCTCCCTATATACAAGAATATAACTACTATAATACTGCTCCTATATACAAGAATATAACTACTATAATACTGCCCCTATATACAAGAATATAACTACTATAATACAGCCCCTATATTCAAGAATATAACTACTATAATACTTCCCCTATATACAAGAATATAACTACTATAATACTGCCCCTATATACAAGAATATAACTACATAATACTGCTCCTATATACAAGAATATAACTACTATAATACTGCTCCTATATACAAGAATATAACTACTATAATACTGCCTCCTATATACAAGAATATAACTACTATAATACTGCTCCAATATACAAGAATATAACTACTATAATACTGCCCCTATATACAAGACTATAACTACTATAATACTGCTCCTATATACAGGAATATAACTACATAATACTGCTCCTATATACAAGAATATAACTACTATAATACTGCCCTCCATATACAAGAATATAACTGCTATAATACTGCTCCTATATACAAGAATATAACTACTATAATACTGCCCCTATATACAAGAATATAACTACTATAAGGGCATGGCCAGACGTGGCGGATTTCCTCTTGAATTCCGCAGCGGACACTCCGCAGCGTTAATCCGTAGCGGAGCCGTTTCTCCATTGACTTTCACTTCTTTTTAGTAGGCTTCGTTTAGACGAGGCAGAAAATTCCGCTGCGGAGCATAGGCTCCGGAGCGGAATTTGGTGTCCGCAGCATGCAATGGCTGTTGCGGAGTTGTGGCGGACTGGTTGCGGACTCATGGCGGAATTTTTCCATTGACTTCAATGGAGATTCTAAATTCCGCAATGAAGTCCGCAGCTGTCATGAAAATGTTATATGTGCTGCGGATGCGTCTTGCTTTTTTGACATGACATTTCTTCATTCTGGCTGGATCTATGTATTTCTAGGTCTACAGCCAGACTGAGGAAGTTAAAGGGGCTCCCGGAATGACGGGAGCGTTGCTAGGAGACGTCAGTAAATAGTCACTGTCCAGGGTGCTGAAAGAGTTAAGCGATCGGCAGTAACTGTTTCTGCACCATGGACAGTGACTACCGATCCCAATATACAGCAACCTGTAAAAAAAATAGAAGTTCATACTTACCGAGAACTCCCTGCTTCTGTCTCCAGTCCGGCTTCCCAGGATGACGTTTCAGTCTAAGTGACGGCTGCAGCCAATCACAGGCTGCAGCTGTCACATGGACTGCCGCGTCATCCAGGGAGGTCGGGCTGGATGCCGAAAGAGGGACGCGTCACCAAGACAACGGCCGGTAAGTATGAAATTTGTTTACTTTCACTAGGGAAAGTGCTGTCCCTTCTCTCTATCCTGCACTGATAGAGACAAGGGAAGCACTTTTCCCGCAGTCCGCAGCAGCTAGTCCGCATCAATTTACTGCACATTTCGGGCAGATCCGCCACAGAATCTGCAACGCAGATTCTGTGCGCCATTGATGCGGACAGTTGCGGAGGAAATCCGCCACGTGTGGGCATGCCCTAATACTGCCCTCAATATAACTGCTATAATACTGCTCCTATATACAAGAATATAACTACTATAATACTGCTCCCTATATACAAGAATATAACTACTATAATACTGCTCCGTATATACAAGAATATATCTACTATAATACTGCCCCTATATACAAGAATATAACTACTATAATACTTTCACTATATACAAGAATATAACCACTATAATACTGCCCCCTATATACAAGAATATAACTACTATAATACTGCTCCTATATACAAGAATATAACTACTATAATACTGACCCCTATATACAAGAATTTAACTACTATAATACTGCCCTCTATATACAAGAATATAACTACTATAATAATGCCCCTATATACAAGAATATAACTACTATAATACTGCTACTATATACAAGAATATAACTACTATAATACTGCTCCTATATACAAGAATATAACTACTATAACACTGTTCCTATATACAAGAATATAACTACTATAATACTGCCCCTATATACAAGAATATTACTACTTTAATCCTGCTCCTATATACAAGAATATAATTACTATAATACTGCCCCCTATATACAAGAATATAACTACTATAATACTGCCCCCTATATACAAGAATATAACTACTATAATACTGCTCCTATATACAAGAATATAACTACTATAATACTGCCCCTATTTACAAGACTATAACTACTATAATACTGCCCCCTATATACAAGAATATAACTACTATAATACTGCTCCTATATACAGGAATATAACTACTATAATACTGTCCCCTATATACAAGAATATAACTACTATAATACTGCTCCTATATACAAGAATATAACTGCTATAATACTGCCCCCTATATTCAAAAATATAACTACTATAATACTTCTCCCTATATACAAGAATATAACTACTATAATACTGCCCCTATATACAAGAATATAACTACTATAATACAGCCCCTATATACAAGAATATAACTACTATAATACTGCCCCTATATACAAGAATATAACTACTATAATACTGCCCCTATATACAAGAATATAACTACATAATACTGCTCCTATATACAAGAATATAACTACTATTATACTGCCCTCCATATACAAGAATATAACTGCTATAATACTGCTCCTATATACAAGAATATAACTACTATAATACTGCCCCTATATACAAGAATATAACTACTATAATACTGCCCTCCATATACAAGAATATAACTGCTATAATACTGCTCCTATATACAAGAATATAACTACTATAATACTGCTCCTATATACAAGAATATAACTACTATAATACTGCTCCTATATACAAGAATATAACTACTATAAGGGCATGCCCCCACGTGGCGGATTTCCTCCGCAACTGTCCGCATCAATGCCGCACCTAATCCGGGTTGCGGATTACGGCTGCGGATCTGCCCAAAATGTGCAGTAAATTGATGTGGACTAGCTGCTGCGGACTGCGGAAAAAGTGCTTCCCTTCTCTCTATCAGTGCAGGATAGAGAGAAGGGACAGCACTTTCCCTAGTGAAAGTAAACGAATTTCATACTTACCGGCCGTTGTCTTGGTGACCCGTCCCTCTTTCGGCATCCAGCCCTACCTCCCTGGATGACGCGGCAGTCCATGTGACCGCTGCAGCCTGTGATTAGCCTGTGATTGGCTGCAGCCGTCACTTAGACTGAAACGTCATCCTGGGAAGCCGGACTGGAGGAAGAAGCAGGGAGTTCTCGGTAAGTATGAACTTCTATTTTTTTACAGGTTGCTGTATATTGGGATCGGTAGTCACTGTCCAGGGTGCAGAAACAGTTACTGCCGATCGCTTAACTCTTTCAGCACGCTGGACAGTGACTATTTACTGACGTCTCCTAGCAACGCTCCCGTAATTCCGGGAGCCCCATTGACTTCCTCAGTCTGGCTGTAGACCTAGAAATACATAGGTCCAGCCAGAATGAAGAAATGTCATGTTAAAAAAGCAAGACGCATCCGCAGCACACATAACATGTGCATGACAGCTGCGGACTTCATTGCAGAATTTAGAATCTCCATTGAAGTCAATGGAGAAATTCCGCCATGAGTCCGCAACCAGTCCGCCACTGCTCCGCAACAGACAGAGCATGCTGCGGACACCAAATTCCGCTCCGCAGCCTATGCTCCGCAGCGGAATTTTACGCATCGTCTAAACGAACACTTCTAAATTTAAGTGGAAGTCAATGGAGAAACGGCTCCGCTGCGGATTAACGCTGCGGAATGTCCGCAGCGGAATTCAAGTGAAATTCCGCCACGTGTGAACCCAGCCTAATACTGCTCCCTATATACAAGAATATAACTACTATAATACTGCCCCTATATACAAGAATATAACTACTATAATACTTTCCCTATATACAAGAATATAACCACAATAATAATGCCCCCTATATACAAGAATATAAATACTATAATACTGCCCCCTATATACAAGAATATAACACTATAATACTGCCCCTATATACAATAATATAACTACTATAATAATGCCCCTATATACAAGAATATAACTACTATAATACTGCTACTATATACAAGAATATAACTACTATAATACTGCCACCTATATATAAGAATATAACTACTATAATACTGCTACTATATACAAGAATATAACTACTATAATACTACTCCCCTATATACAAGAATATAACTACTATAATACTGCCCTCTATATACAAGAATATAACTACTATAATACTGCCGCCAATATACAAGAATATAACCACTATAATACTGCCCCCTATATACAAGAATATAAATACTATAATACTGCCCCCTATATACAAGAATATAACTACTATAATACTGCCCCTATATACAATAATATAACTACTATAATAATGCCCCTATATACAAGAATATAACTACTATAATACTGCTACTATATACAAGAATATAACTACTATAATACTGCCACCTATATACAAGAATATAACTACTATAATACTGCTCCTATATACAAGAATATAACTACTATAATACTGCTCCTATATATAAGAATATAACTACTATAATACTGCTACTATATACAAGAATATAACTACTATAATACTGACCCCTATATACAAGAATATAACTACTATAATACTGCCCTCTATATACAAGAATATAACTACTATAATAATGCCCCTATATACAAGAATATAACTACTATAATACTGCTACTATATACAAGAATATAACTACTATAATACTGCCACCTATATATAAGAATATAACTACTATAATACTGCTACTATATACAAGAATATAACTACTATAATACTGACCCCTATATACAAGAATATAACTACTATAATACTGCCCTCTATATACAAGAATATAACTACTATAATACTGCCTCTTATATACAAGACTATAACTACTATAAGGCTGGGTTCACACGTGGCGGAATTTCACTTAAATTCCGCTGCGGACACTCCGCAGCGTTAATCCGCAGCGGAGCCGTTTCTGCATTGACTTCCACTTCTATTTAGAAGTGTTCGTTTAGACGATGCGTAAAATTCCGCTGCGGAGCATAGGCTGCGGAGCGGAATTTGGTGTCCGCAGCATGCTCTGTCTGTTGCGGAGCAGTGGCGGACTCATGGCGGAATTTCTCCATTGACTTCAATGGAGATTCTAAGTTCCGCAATGAAGTCCGCAGCTGTCATGCACATGTTATGTGTGCTGCGGATGCGTCTTGCTTTTTTGCCATGACATTTCTTCATTCTGGCTGGACCTATGTATTTCTAGGTCTACAGCCAGACTGAGGAAGTCAATGGGGCTCCCGTAATGACGGGAGCGTTGCTAGGAGACGTCTGTAAATAGTCACTGTCCAGGGTGCTGAAAGAGTTAAGCGATCGGCAGTAACTGTTTCTGCACCCTGGACAGTGACTACCGATCACAATATACAGCAACCTGTAAAAAAATATAAGTTCATACTTACCGAGAACTCCCTGCTTCTGTCTCCAGTCCGGCCTCCCAGGATGACGTTTCAGTCTAAGTGACGGCTGCAGCCAATCACAGGCCAAGCACAGGCTGCAGCGGTCACATGGACTGGCGCGTCATCCAGGGAGGTCGAGCTGGATGCCGAAAGAGGGACGCGTCACCAAGACAACGGCCGGTAAGTATGAAATTCGTTTACTTTCACTAGGGAAAGTGCTGTCCCTTCTCTCTATCCTGCACTGATAGGGAGAAGGGAAGCACTTTTCCCGCAGTCCGCAGCAGCTAGTCCGCATCAATTTACTGCACATTTTGTGCAGATCCGCAGCAGAATCTGCAACGCAGATTCTGTGCGGCATTGATGCGGACAGTTGCGGAGGAAATCCGCCACGTGTGGTCATGCCCTTATACTGCTCCTAT
The DNA here is from genome assembly GCF_050947455.1 of Rhinoderma darwinii. NCBI lineage: Eukaryota > Metazoa > Chordata > Amphibia > Anura > Rhinodermatidae > Rhinoderma > Rhinoderma darwinii. The sequence goes on from NC_134687.1 coordinate 9,277,239, forward strand.
ACACAAGAATATAACTACTATAATACTGCCCCTATATACAAGAATATAACTACTATAATACTGCCCCCTATATACAAGAATATAACTACTATAATACTGCTCCTATATACAAGAATATAACTACTATAATACTGCTCCCTATATACAAGAATATAATTATTATAATACTGCACCTATGTACAAGACTATAACTAGTATAATACTGCTCCTCTACACAAGAATATAACTACTATAATACTGCCCCTATATACAAAAATATAACTACTATAATACTGCCCCCTATATACAAGAATATAACTACTATAATACTGCTCCTATATACAACAATATAACTTCTATAATACTGCTCCTATATACAAGACTATAACTAGTATAATACTGCTCCTATACACAAGAATATAACTACTATAATACTGCCCCCTATATACAAGAATATAACTACTATAATACTGCCCCCTATATACAAGAATATAACTTCTATAATACTGCTCCTATATACAAGAATATAACTACTATAATGATCTTTTTTATTTGAAAACTTGCAACAAAATATTACAATGTATTTACAAGACAGTCATGACAAATATAGAACAAAACTTGTCTCTTAATAACATCACAAATATTAAACAAAGCATGATATATTAATATTCCTCCAGTATAAATTCAAATTATTTTCCATATCTTTCCTATACACAGTCTTAAGACTTTCCAAGATATTCTGCCTGACAGTATTACAGGAGAGTTCTTCTTTATTGATGACCAGGCTGCATCGCGCACACCACAGATGATACAGGGTCACCACATTTATGACATATAATGAACGTCTATCATATACACTAAGTTCAGGCTGGAAGTCTCCATACAGCAGCTGAGAGTATGGCTGTCCCACTAGATGTGGTAACTGCAGGGACAGGGACACAGCTTCCCATAATTGTATACTGAAAGGACACTCTAGCAGTAGATGTTCCATGGTCTCTAGTATCTGGGGACACTCTTCTCTAGGACAGAATCTGTCCAACATGAATCTACACTTAAGGTTGACTCTAACATACATTTTGCCATGGAATCCTAACCATGCCACGTCCCTCATGTGCGGAGGAACTCTAGAGTCATCCAGGATTTTTGCAGCCTGCCTTATATCAAGGCTCGGGGCTTCCCTCAATTGTATATGGACAGTGAACTGACATCTAAGGAGCTTCTTGTACAAATCCTTCCTATGGAGTAACTTGACATCATCATATAATATCTTCCATTTAATGATCTTCCTGATTATATTGACTCCATACCAAGACACGTTATTCTTAATGCGCCCTGAGATCCTCTTTATGGGGTCACCTATTGACCACACAGACACAAACTGCTGGATCTGACTTTTAAACAAACTGCCCCATGGCTTCACCTCAGCATTCTTACAAAATAAAAAATTCTTCATCAGAAACATAAGACTAAAGAAGAGCTCCGGGCAGGGCATGGAGAGACCACCTTCCTTATGAGGGAGATAGACAATGTTCCTCCGGACCACATTGACCCTGTTACCCCACAAGAAGCGGAAGAAAACGTTTGTCAGTCTGGGAAGTAAAGTATCCGGTACTGGAAACACCACACTGATATATAGAAAGAGCGGGAGGAGGAAGCTCTTCAACAGGCGGACCTTCTCCTGATACATCAGCCGCCAGTGCTTCCAGCTCAGCACCTTCTGCTCACACAGCGCTAACTTCTCCTCCCAGTTCACCTTCCCTTCATCCACAGCTCCAAACACAACCCCCAAAATCTTTATCTTCTCCTGAACTGTTCTGAAGGGCACCGAGAAGACATCGCTTTCACTTCCCAACCACAAGGCCTCGCTCTTCTCCATATTCACAGCAGAATTAGACACCTGGGAAAACCTGGCTATCTCTTGCTGTAGAGCTGCACAGTCACCAGCAGAAGACAACATGACCGTCACGTCATCCGCATAGGCGCAGAACTTTATCTCCTCTACTTTATTCTGCAAATGACATTTCAACCCCATAAACTTTTTATTGTCCTGCAATTTCCTTAAAAATGGATCCAGACTAAACACATATAATAATGGGCTGAGAGGGCAGCCTTGCCGCACACCCGACTTTATACTGAAGGCGTCTGCCAAGTGACCATTAATCAGAGGCCGGCTAACTGCCTCCTTATACAGAACCTGCAGCCATTGTACAAACTGCGCGGGAAGGCCGTACTCCAACAACACCTGATACAGGTAGTCATGATGGACTCTATCAAAGGCCTTACTCTGGTCTAAGCCTACTATATATGTCCCCACCTCATGCTGCTTAATATAAGTCATGGATTCTCTCATCAGCAGCAAGGAGTCCTCTATAGTCCGGCCTTTCACACCACACGTCTGATTAGGGATGATGAGATCATCCGCCACCTCACTCAGCCTGTAATACAAGATCTTGGCCAGGATTTTATAATCTGTGTTCAGCAGGGACAATGGACGCCAATTTTTTAAATCTTTCAGATTTCCCTTCTTTGCTAGGAGAACTAGAACAGATTTATACTGCGATTGTAAAAGTTTCCCAGCAGAGAAACAATCATTATATACCTGCACCAGGTCAGGGGCCAATAAATCCCTGAACTCCTTATAAAACTCGCTGGTCAGGCCGTCCAGACCAGGACTCTTCTTGGTTTTTAAGGAGTCAATGCTCCTCTTTACCTTCTCCTCAGATATAGGGTCAGCCATGCCATCTGCCTGAGCTGGATCTAATTTTGGCAGGGTCACACTCTTCAGATAGGCTTTTATGTCGTCATCTCTAATCTGACTCCCTTCAAACAGTTTTCCATAATAATTTCCAATGATTTTATGAAGTTTTTTCTGTTCTGATTGCTCCATCCCGTTCTCATCTAATAGACTCACCAGACGTTTCTTACTAACCCGGTTCTTACAGGCAATAAAGGGATCTGGGGTATGAACCCCCCAACTATCAAACTGGCCTTCTGCCTTCAGGGACTTGAGGCGATCATACTGCAGCTGTCTCATCTTCTGCTTTATCTGGCGGACGCTGTCGCCGTCTACCTGCTCTCCACTATTCATCTTACTATATAGACGGCTCAGTAGCAGTCTCAGGGCAGAATACCTCATATACTCCATATTACTCCGTCTCTTTGCAGCTCTTATAATAAACTGCTTGATGTCTCTTTTCATGTCCTCCCACCACTCCGCTGTATCATCGCACATACACTGGGTAGTTCTCCGGTCGTTATAAAATGTGATAAAGGACTCTTTAAACTGTGGATCCTGGAGCGCAGAGCTATTTACCTTCCAGTAGCCCTTACCATAGACCACAGCATCGTCCAGATCCAGCGTTATACTCACCATACAATGGTCGGAGAACTCTATAGGACTTATCCTATACTGAGAACACTTCAATTCTTTCTTAATGTACACACGGTCTATTCTGCTTGCATGACCTCCCTTATGATAAGTGTAAGCTTTACGACTACAATGTAGACCATAGGGGTCCACTAAATGAGCCTGCTGGACTAGACTATTGAGAAAATTTTCATCATATCTCAATCTTTTGTGACTACTGGAACGATCCACATTACTGGAGACACTATTGAAGTCACCACTCAAAATAAAGACCTTAGAAGTAAAACAATAGGGCTTAATATTTTGGAATAATTCCCTCCTCTCTTTCCTGGTTTGCTGGGCATAGATATTAATGACTCTATAATGTACAGTGTCCAGGGTAAAGTCCAGCATCAGGCAGCGGCCGGAGCAGAGCTCCAGGACTTTCTCCACTTGTACGTCCATATTATTAAATAGAATTCCTACGCCATCATTTCGTTCCAGTCCAAAGGACCAGAATGATGGTCCGTGTCTCCAGTCTCTCTTGGCTGCGTACACCTGAGCATTGCTCTTCAGATAAGTCTCTTGTATAAAGATGATGTCAGATTTGTCGTCAGACAGACGCTGGAATATCGCCTGCCGCCTGCTCCTATTCTTCACACTGTTCACATTGATGGAGGTGATTTTCAGCATCATCCTGGTTACAGATCTTTCCTACTTTTTTTCCTTCTTCCACTGCTATGTCCCGTTACACCCCATCTTTTGGTGGACATTGGGGGGTCAGAGTCTTCATCCTGAGGTTCGTCGTCTGGGTTGCGTGAGGAGACTTGCTCCATCTCTGCTTCTTCTTCCTGGTCATCTTCTCCCAGCGCACAGTAACGTCCCCCCGTTATCGCCAGCACTGGAGACTCCGGTGATTTCTTTGCAGCAGTGATTTTTTTCCTCGAAGAATCATCTGTTTTACTTCTCCTTTTAACCGTCTGAAATCCCTCCTCATCCATACTAGTCGCTGCGGCTGGATCAGCTGGTTCTTTACTGGTCGCTGCGACTAGATCAGCTGGTTTTTTACTGGTCGCTGCGGCTGGATCAGCTGGTTCCTTACTGGTCGCTACAGCTGGATCAGCTGGTTCCTTACTGGTGTTGGGCAGATTTTTAGATGTTTTGGTGACAGAGTGACTGGATATTTTACTTTTAGCATGACCTCTATTTTCAGTGGCTGGTGACACTTCTGCAGCATCCACAGATGGGACATTCGTCCCTGGAGCAGGGTCTCTGGTACTTCGGCTCACATCCTCGCTGGGGCTTCCAGGTTCTGGGGTTGTATCTACACATATGGAGACATCCTCCTGCTCTTCCTCCATGGCTTCTTTAAAGGTCTCCTCTTTATTATGTTCTGCATGCGGACACTCCCGGAATGTATGTCCAGGTCCTAAGCACAGGTTACAGATGACAGGTCCTGTACACTCGTCCTTCACATGCCCAAACTGACCACATAGTGAGCACTTAATACGGGAACAGTTGAACGCCAGGTGTCTGCCCCCACATCTATGGCACCGTCGCGGTTGACCAGGGTAGTAACATATGCCTCTCTCCGAGCCCAGGTAGAAGGAGTGCGGCAGATGTCTGGTCACTCCATTCTCCTGAACCAGCTGGATCTTGACAGAATATCCTCCATTCCAGATCTCCTCCTCATCATAGATCTTTGTTGGCAGTCTCTTCACCTCACAATATCTGCTCAACCAGTGCTGCAAATCTGCCAGAGCCACCACCTCAGACTGGAACAGGACGGTGGCGGTGACTACCTGGGGTTTAGTCAGCTGGATGACATGTAGATGCTCCCACATCGCGTGCTCCTTTGTATCGTTATAAATACTCCAGAACAAGTCTAGACTATATTGCAGCTTGAAACTGATGTCATAATTCCTGCTGGAGGGAACGTGGATCAGAGCGAACACCTCAGAAGCTTTAAACTTCATAAACTCCTTCAACAAAACTTTCCCAATGTAGAGTCTGGAAGGGATGTTTTCCTCTGGTCCCGAGTACCTGATTCTGACCGCGTTCCTCCTCTGAGGTGTGGGGTTAGTCGGTCTTGTGACGCTGGAGAACAGTCTCCTGTACTGAGGTCTGTCAGCAGGTGGGTCAGGACTGGACCTCTCCTCAGCTGATTGTACTGCAGATCCTCCTGTGTCTGCTCCTGATCGCTGTGTAACCTGCACTCCATTCACTGACACTGCGGACGTCTGAACCTCCAGAACAGGGTCTGCAATGTCCGCCTCAGCCTGTGCCGCTGGTTCATCAGATATCAGACTGTCAATCACCGCGCTGAGCGAGGTCTCACTTACAATGTCAGTATATGCGGCACTTTCTTGCTCACTCCCAGGAGTGCCACTCGCATTTACTTCATCAGTACTGCACATAGAGTCTACTGCAGTTAACCCCTCGTCAGCTGGCACACATTTCTCTGCAGCTTTAGCAGCATTTTTGTTCACTGATTGCACAGACCCCACACATGATGAGAGATGTGATCCTCCAGCCACTGCACACTCATATCTTCCAGGGTTTCCCTGCGCCACAATATTATACACAGTCTTATAGTCAGTGTCTTTTTTTGCAATGATATTTTTTCTCTTCACAGTTTGGGCCCTGGTCTCCCTTTTATTCTCCATTGCCCGGTTCTTTATTTTGGGCACTGTGCATGAGTCTTTCTGCAATCTCTCCTTCAATATCACCAGCTCACGTGTACAAACATCAAGACACTCACATTTCATCAGCTTTGCCTTTGGATCAGTCTCTTGGTTAATTTCAGTTCTCAATTTGCGAACTTGCATTTCCATTTTAAAGATATTTTTCTTTGTCATTTTTGTGCACAATTCACCAACATCATGAGATTCAGTTGACTCACCAGCCACCATTTCCAGATCTTCACCTCCACCATCTCCATGCTGCAGGTCAAACTCCAGACTCTGGGCTTTCCCAGGATCATCAGCCCAGGACCCCTCCCCTCCACCTGGGTCAGAAGCCATGCATAGTCCTAACAGGGAGCTCACAAGCACACGTCTATCCTCTCCTATGGACAAGAATAGAACTACTATAATACCGCCCCAATATACAAGAATATCACTACTATAATACTGCCCCCTATATACAAGAATATAACTAATATAATACTACTCCTATATTCAAGAATATAACTACTATAATACTGCTCCTATATACAAGAATATAACTACTATAATACTGTTCCCTATATACAAGAATATAACTACTATAATACTGCCCTATATATAAGAATATAACTAATATAATACTACTCCTATATACAAGAATATAACTACTATAATACTGCTCCTATATACAAGAATATAACTACTATAATTTTGCCCCTATATACAAGAATATAACTACTATAATACTGCTCCTATGTTGAAGAATATAACTACTATAATACTGCCCCTATATACAAGAATATAACAACTATAATACTGCCCTATATATAAGAATATAACTACTATAATACTACTCCTATATACAAGAATATAACTACTATAATACTGCCTCCTATATACAAGAATATAACTATTATAATACTACTCCTATATACAAGAATATAACTACTATAATACTGCTCCCTATATACAAGAATATAACTACTATAATACTGCCCCTAAATACAAGAATATAACTACTATAATACTGCCCTATATATAAGAATATAACTACTATAATACTACTCCTATATACAAGAATATAACTACTATAATACTGCCCCCTATATACAAGACTATAACTACTATAATACTGCCCCCTATATACAAGAATATAACTACTATAATACTGCCCCTATATACAAGAATATAACTACTATAATACTGCCTCCTATATACAAGAATATAACTACTATAATACTGCTCCCTATATACAAGAATATAACTACTATAATACTGCCTCCTATATACAAGAATATAACTACTATAATACTACTCCTATATACAAGAATATAACTACTATAATATGGCCCCCTATATACAAGAATAAAACTACTATAATACTGCCCCCTATATACAAGAATATAACTACTATAATACTGTTCCCTATGTACAAGAATATAACTACTATAATACTGCCCCTATATACAACAATATAACTACTATAATACAGCTCCTTTATACAAGAATATAACTACTATTATACTGCTACTATATACAAGAATATAACTAATATAATACTGTTCCTATATACAAGAATGTAACTACTATAATACTGCTACTATAAACAAGAATATAACTACTATAATACTTCTCCCTATATACAAGAATATAACTACTATAATACTGCTCCTATATACAAGAATATAACTACTATAATACTGCCCCTATATACAAGAATATAACTACTATAATACAGCCCCTATATTCAAGAATATAACTACTATAATACTTCCCCTATATACAAGAATATAACTACTATAATACTGCCCCTATATACAAGAATATAACTACATAATACTGCTCCTATATACAAGAATATAACTACTATAATACTGCTCCTATATACAAGAATATAACTACTATAATACTGCCTCCTATATACAAGAATATAACTACTATAATACTGCTCCAATATACAAGAATATAACTACTATAATACTGCCCCTATATACAAGACTATAACTACTATAATACTGCTCCTATATACAGGAATATAACTACATAATACTGCTCCTATATACAAGAATATAACTACTATAATACTGCCCTCCATATACAAGAATATAACTGCTATAATACTGCTCCTATATACAAGAATATAACTACTATAATACTGCCCCTATATACAAGAATATAACTACTATAAGGGCATGGCCAGACGTGGCGGATTTCCTCTTGAATTCCGCAGCGGACACTCCGCAGCGTTAATCCGTAGCGGAGCCGTTTCTCCATTGACTTTCACTTCTTTTTAGTAGGCTTCGTTTAGACGAGGCAGAAAATTCCGCTGCGGAGCATAGGCTCCGGAGCGGAATTTGGTGTCCGCAGCATGCAATGGCTGTTGCGGAGTTGTGGCGGACTGATTGCGGACTCATGGCGGAATTTTTCCATTGACTTCAATGGAGATTCTAAATTCCGCAATGAAGTCCGCAGCTGTCATGAAAATGTTATATGTGCTGCGGATGCGTCTTGCTTTTTTGACATGACATTTCTTCATTCTGGCTGGATCTATGTATTTCTAGGTCTACAGCCAGACTGAGGAAGTTAAAGGGGCTCCCGGAATGACGGGAGCGTTGCTAGGAGACGTCAGTAAATAGTCACTGTCCAGGGTGCTGAAAGAGTTAAGCGATCGGCAGTAACTGTTTCTGCACCATGGACAGTGACTACCGATCCCAATATACAGCAACCTGTAAAAAAAATAGAAGTTCATACTTACCGAGAACTCCCTGCTTCTGTCTCCAGTCCGGCTTCCCAGGATGACGTTTCAGTCTAAGTGACGGCTGCAGCCAATCACAGGCTGCAGCTGTCACATGGACTGCCGCGTCATCCAGGGAGGTCGGGCTGGATGCCGAAAGAGGGACGCGTCACCAAGACAACGGCCGGTAAGTATGAAATTTGTTTACTTTCACTAGGGAAAGTGCTGTCCCTTCTCTCTATCCTGCACTGATAGAGACAAGGGAAGCACTTTTCCCGCAGTCCGCAGCAGCTAGTCCGCATCAATTTACTGCACATTTCGGGCAGATCCGCCACAGAATCTGCAACGCAGATTCTGTGCGCCATTGATGCGGACAGTTGCGGAGGAAATCCGCCACGTGTGGGCATGCCCTAATACTGCCCTCAATATAACTGCTATAATACTGCTCCTATATACAAGAATATAACTACTATAATACTGCTCCCTATATACAAGAATATAACTACTATAATACTGCTCCGTATATACAAGAATATATCTACTATAATACTGCCCCTATATACAAGAATATAACTACTATAATACTTTCACTATATACAAGAATATAACCACTATAATACTGCCCCCTATATACAAGAATATAACTACTATAATACTGCTCCTATATACAAGAATATAACTACTATAATACTGACCCCTATATACAAGAATTTAACTACTATAATACTGCCCTCTATATACAAGAATATAACTACTATAATAATGCCCCTATATACAAGAATATAACTACTATAATACTGCTACTATATACAAGAATATAACTACTATAATACTGCTCCTATATACAAGAATATAACTACTATAACACTGTTCCTATATACAAGAATATAACTACTATAATACTGCCCCTATATACAAGAATATTACTACTTTAATCCTGCTCCTATATACAAGAATATAATTACTATAATACTGCCCCCTATATACAAGAATATAACTACTATAATACTGCCCCCTATATACAAGAATATAACTACTATAATACTGCTCCTATATACAAGAATATAACTACTATAATACTGCCCCTATTTACAAGACTATAACTACTATAATACTGCCCCCTATATACAAGAATATAACTACTATAATACTGCTCCTATATACAGGAATATAACTACTATAATACTGTCCCCTATATACAAGAATATAACTACTATAATACTGCTCCTATATACAAGAATATAACTGCTATAATACTGCCCCCTATATTCAAAAATATAACTACTATAATACTTCTCCCTATATACAAGAATATAACTACTATAATACTGCCCCTATATACAAGAATATAACTACTATAATACAGCCCCTATATACAAGAATATAACTACTATAATACTGCCCCTATATACAAGAATATAACTACTATAATACTGCCCCTATATACAAGAATATAACTACATAATACTGCTCCTATATACAAGAATATAACTACTATTATACTGCCCTCCATATACAAGAATATAACTGCTATAATACTGCTCCTATATACAAGAATATAACTACTATAATACTGCCCCTATATACAAGAATATAACTACTATAATACTGCCCTCCATATACAAGAATATAACTGCTATAATACTGCTCCTATATACAAGAATATAACTACTATAATACTGCTCCTATATACAAGAATATAACTACTATAATACTGCTCCTATATACAAGAATATAACTACTATAAGGGCATGCCCCCACGTGGCGGATTTCCTCCGCAACTGTCCGCATCAATGCCGCACCTAATCCGGGTTGCGGATTACGGCTGCGGATCTGCCCAAAATGTGCAGTAAATTGATGTGGACTAGCTGCTGCGGACTGCGGAAAAAGTGCTTCCCTTCTCTCTATCAGTGCAGGATAGAGAGAAGGGACAGCACTTTCCCTAGTGAAAGTAAACGAATTTCATACTTACCGGCCGTTGTCTTGGTGACCCGTCCCTCTTTCGGCATCCAGCCCTACCTCCCTGGATGACGCGGCAGTCCATGTGACCGCTGCAGCCTGTGATTAGCCTGTGATTGGCTGCAGCCGTCACTTAGACTGAAACGTCATCCTGGGAAGCCGGACTGGAGGAAGAAGCAGGGAGTTCTCGGTAAGTATGAACTTCTATTTTTTTACAGGTTGCTGTATATTGGGATCGGTAGTCACTGTCCAGGGTGCAGAAACAGTTACTGCCGATCGCTTAACTCTTTCAGCACGCTGGACAGTGACTATTTACTGACGTCTCCTAGCAACGCTCCCGTAATTCCGGGAGCCCCATTGACTTCCTCAGTCTGGCTGTAGACCTAGAAATACATAGGTCCAGCCAGAATGAAGAAATGTCATGTTAAAAAAGCAAGACGCATCCGCAGCACACATAACATGTGCATGACAGCTGCGGACTTCATTGCGGAATTTAGAATCTCCATTGAAGTCAATGGAGAAATTCCGCCATGAGTCCGCAACCAGTCCGCCACTGCTCCGCAACAGACAGAGCATGCTGCGGACACCAAATTCCGCTCCGCAGCCTATGCTCCGCAGCGGAATTTTACGCATCGTCTAAACGAACACTTCTAAATTTAAGTGGAAGTCAATGGAGAAACGGCTCCGCTGCGGATTAACGCTGCGGAATGTCCGCAGCGGAATTCAAGTGAAATTCCGCCACGTGTGAACCCAGCCTAATACTGCTCCCTATATACAAGAATATAACTACTATAATACTGCCCCTATATACAAGAATATAACTACTATAATACTTTCCCTATATACAAGAATATAACCACAATAATAATGCCCCCTATATACAAGAATATAAATACTATAATACTGCCCCCTATATACAAGAATATAACACTATAATACTGCCCCTATATACAATAATATAACTACTATAATAATGCCCCTATATACAAGAATATAACTACTATAATACTGCTACTATATACAAGAATATAACTACTATAATACTGCCACCTATATATAAGAATATAACTACTATAATACTGCTACTATATACAAGAATATAACTACTATAATACTACTCCCCTATATACAAGAATATAACTACTATAATACTGCCCTCTATATACAAGAATATAACTACTATAATACTGCCGCCAATATACAAGAATATAACCACTATAATACTGCCCCCTATATACAAGAATATAAATACTATAATACTGCCCCCTATATACAAGAATATAACTACTATAATACTGCCCCTATATACAATAATATAACTACTATAATAATGCCCCTATATACAAGAATATAACTACTATAATACTGCTACTATATACAAGAATATAACTACTATAATACTGCCACCTATATACAAGAATATAACTACTATAATACTGCTCCTATATACAAGAATATAACTACTATAATACTGCTCCTATATATAAGAATATAACTACTATAATACTGCTACTATATACAAGAATATAACTACTATAATACTGACCCCTATATACAAGAATATAACTACTATAATACTGCCCTCTATATACAAGAATATAACTACTATAATAATGCCCCTATATACAAGAATATAACTACTATAATACTGCTACTATATACAAGAATATAACTACTATAATACTGCCACCTATATATAAGAATATAACTACTATAATACTGCTACTATATACAAGAATATAACTACTATAATACTGACCCCTATATACAAGAATATAACTACTATAATACTGCCCTCTATATACAAGAATATAACTACTATAATACTGCCTCTTATATACAAGACTATAACTACTATAAGGCTGGGTTCACACGTGGCGGAATTTCACTTAAATTCCGCTGCGGACACTCCGCAGCGTTAATCCGCAGCGGAGCCGTTTCTGCATTGACTTCCACTTCTATTTAGAAGTGTTCGTTTAGACGATGCGTAAAATTCCGCTGCGGAGCATAGGCTGCGGAGCGGAATTTGGTGTCCGCAGCATGCTCTGTCTGTTGCGGAGCAGTGGCGGACTCATGGCGGAATTTCTCCATTGACTTCAATGGAGATTCTAAGTTCCGCAATGAAGTCCGCAGCTGTCATGCACATGTTATGTGTGCTGCGGATGCGTCTTGCTTTTTTGCCATGACATTTCTTCATTCTGGCTGGACCTATGTATTTCTAGGTCTACAGCCAGACTGAGGAAGTCAATGGGGCTCCCGTAATGACGGGAGCGTTGCTAGGAGACGTCTGTAAATAGTCACTGTCCAGGGTGCTGAAAGAGTTAAGCGATCGGCAGTAACTGTTTCTGCACCCTGGACAGTGACTACCGATCACAATATACAGCAACCTGTAAAAAAATATAAGTTCATACTTACCGAGAACTCCCTGCTTCTGTCTCCAGTCCGGCCTCCCAGGATGACGTTTCAGTCTAAGTGACGGCTGCAGCCAATCACAGGCCAAGCACAGGCTGCAGCGGTCACATGGACTGGCGCGTCATCCAGGGAGGTCGAGCTGGATGCCGAAAGAGGGACGCGTCACCAAGACAACGGCCGGTAAGTATGAAATTCGTTTACTTTCACTAGGGAAAGTGCTGTCCCTTCTCTCTATCCTGCACTGATAGGGAGAAGGGAAGCACTTTTCCCGCAGTCCGCAGCAGCTAGTCCGCATCAATTTACTGCACATTTTGTGCAGATCCGCAGCAGAATCTGCAACGCAGATTCTGTGCGGCATTGATGCGGACAGTTGCGGAGGAAATCCGCCACGTGTGGTCATGCCCTTATACTGCTCCTATACACAAGAATATAACTACTATAATACTGCCCCTATATACAAGAATATAACTACTATAATACTGCCCCCTATATACAAGAATATAACTACTATAATACTGCTCCTATATACAAGAATATAACTACTATAATACTGCTCCCTATATACAAGAATATAATTATTATAATACTGCACCTATGTACAAGACTATAACTAGTATAATACTGCTCCTCTACACAAGAATATAACTACTATAATACTGCCCCTATATACAAAAATATAACTACTATAATACTGCCCCCTATATACAAGAATATAACTACTATAATACTGCTCCTATATACAACAATATAACTTCTATAATACTGCTCCTATATACAAGACTATAACTAGTATAATACTGCTCCTATACACAAGAATATAACTACTATAATACTGCCCCCTATATACAAGAATATAACTACTATAATACTGCCCCCTATATACAAGAATATAACTTCTATAATACTGCTCCTATATACAAGAATATAACTACTATAATACTGCCCCTATATACAAGAATATAACTACTATAATACTGCCCTTTATATACAAGAATATAACTACTATAATATTGCCCCCTATATACAAGAATATAACTACTATAATACTGCTCACTATATACAAGAATATAACTACTATAATATTGCCCCCTATATACAGGAATATAACTACTATAATACTGCTCCTATATACAGGAATATAACTACTATAATACTGTCCCCTATATACAAGAATATAACTACTATAATACTGCTCCTATATACAGGAATATAACTACTATAATACTGTCCCCTATATACAAGAATATAACTACTATAATACTGTCCCCTATATACAAGAATATAACTACTATAATACTGCCCCCTATAGGCCATGTATATGAATTGATAGCAACTCTATATGACCTGGTGGCATCTTGTTTTGTTCTGTTGTCTCTTGTTGGTTTTACTTTGTGGTGTCTTCTATATCACATCTGTATCTATCAGACATGTGCAGTCTCTTTGTGCAGATGTTCAGAGAATCTTCTGTAATAAAACCCTCGTCCTGTAAAGTTTCTCCTGTGATATTCTGTAATTCCAAATGGATGGAAACTTTTATACTAATTAAATCCAGTACAAGCAAAGAACCTGAACCTCTGAGACTTCAATTATATCTGATTTTATTTTCTAACAGATTTTAGTTATTACTAAGAAACTGATCAGTTGAAAAAGTTGTTACAGAGACTCTGAGAAGAATTATGTAGGTATTAAGATACTGTACATTATGTTTTCTACTCCAGTTACATCCAGAGCTGCATTCACATTTCTGTTGGTTTAGCTTTTAGGCACCACAACCATTCATTTTACTACTGTCCCTTCTGATTCAATATACAGAGCATGCTTTATCCCTTATACGCCGCGATCAGCTATGTTAATTGCATGCGTGGAGTTAAGTAGGGGACGCAAGAGTTAATGACAGCAGCATGGCGCCTTTCCTCCGACCATTTCTGCCTGCACCATATTATAAAAATTGCTGTTCCTCAGGGTATTACAGAGATAGCAGAGCTGATTTTGTCACTTAACCCTTTCCTTCGAGCACCGTGATAACTTTCTCACGAGAGATTTTTTTGAAAAATTCTCTGTTAACAGATCATAATGTCGCTTTAGGCCAAATGACCGGCTCAGCTCTGCTACATTGGTATATAAAGAATTGAGTATTAGGATGCAGCAGAGCTGAGCATGCTAGGTGTAGTAGAGCAGAAATTGCCATGCCATTTGACACACTTCTTGATGATAGCATGATGTTTTTTCTGTGGTTTTACATAGGACTGCACAGAATGGATCGCTATGTTCCTGCCATACAGTATATACCTGTATATAACTGCTGGTACTAAGGGTTTGCCTATAAACCAGGGAAATCTTGATCTGGAGCAGAATTTTCTTTATATTGTTTTTGTAATTCATCCAAGGCTGTCAGGCAAGTTCTAGACTCTTGACCTAAGTCTCCCGGCTCCAATAAACTGCGATTTATCAAGTGATCGATGGTATCTATGAGCGGTATTGTCTTCTTCTAGGCTCAGCCTCTCAGTTCTGCAGGATGACCTCCTCCTTAACTTTCTCCTGGAGAAGTCTCGTGAGGCCGGGCTGCGTGGCCAGCTCATTACTACAGAAGAAAATAACTATTATTGTTGTGTTTGTGGAGTTGCGCTGCTTTTCTGCCAAACGTCTGCTGCTTTTGAATGGACTTCAGGCCATAATTTTACCTTCCAGCCCAGTATTTCTTCTCTGTTCTTTTATTCGTCTTAATACGACATGACATGATAGGTCGTGTTTGGTGATCTGAGTTTCTTGCCCGCAACATCTGTGCGTTCTTCAGCAGGTTCAAGTCACGAAATGTTTGAATAAGAAGGATGAGGCTCTCAGAAGAGGGGAGACAACTACAACCTGGTGGAATTGTTTTCAACCAAGGCTTGTGCTATGCAGACAATTGTCTAAGCCGGGGCAAACACAGACAACTGGGGGCCCTGTGCCTAAATCACCATGTGTGCCCCCTCCACCAGGATTCCTGCATCTACTCACATTTAAGATAAGTAGTAAAAAAAAATTGGGGAAAAATGGCCAGTTAGTCTACGTTTTCCTCTGTAATGATGGGTAACATTCCTGGTGGTCTAGTGCAGTGAAAGGGTTAATTATAATATCCCTGGTGGTCTAGTGCAATGAATGGGTTAATTATAACATTCCTAGTGGTCTAGTGCAGTGAAGGGGTTAATGGACACATCCCTGGTGGTCTAGTGCAGTGAAAGGGTTAATAATAACATCCCTGGTGGTCTAGTGCAGTGAATGCGTTAATGATAACATTCTTAGTGGTCTAGTGCAGTGAAGAAATTAATGGGCACATCCCTGGTAGTCTAGTGCAATGAAAGGGTTAATAATAACATCCCTGGTGGTCTAGTGCAGTGAAGGGGTTAATAATAATAATAATATCCCTGGTGGTCTAGTGCAGTGAAGGGGTTAATAATAATAATAATATCCCTGGTGGTCTAGGGCAGGGAATGGGTTAATAATAACATCCCTGGTGGCCTAGTGCAGTGAAAGGGTTTAATGATAATATCCCTGGTGGTCTAGTGCAGTGGAGGGGTTAATAATAACATCACTTGTGGTCTTGTGCAGTGAAGTGGTTAATGATAACATTTCTGATGGTCTAATGCAGTGCAAGCGTTAATGATAACATCCCTGGTAGTCTAGTGGAGGGAAGTGAAGGGGTTAATGGTATCATGTATAATAATCTAGTGCAGCGAAGGGGTTAATTATAACATTCCTAGTGGTCTAGTGCAGTGAAGGGGTTAATGGGCACATCTCTGGTGGTCTAGTTCAGTGAAGGGGTTAATGATATCCCTGGTGGTCTAGTGTAGTGTAAGTGTAATATAAGACAAACAGATATTACATCATCAGCTATCAGCCAATCACAGAGCAGATCAGACAGTCCTAGATGCTTTGTGATTGGCTGACTGGGATGACTGACAGGTAGCGTCTGTGTAACCTTTGAGAAACCTGTAGATAATGTGACCAGTGGCGAGAGAAGTAGAATACTAGACCCCCTGTAAAGTGCGTCGGCCCCCGCGTGGTCCCTGTGCAGCTGAAGAGGCGACAATATCACATCTTCGACCCATCCAATTTTTACGTGATTAAACTTACCTCAAAAAGGGGCTTATGCAAACGAGCCACAAAAACTGCTGTTTTGGGAGGTTTCGTAGGTGATCGAGGGCAGAACTTAAAATGTCCCGCCAGGACTGCAGAGATATTGCAACGTTGTCAAGTGAATGGGACAGTGCAAAGATACCTTTCCCAGGCGCTACCCGAGTAACGACGTGTGTAAGTACGAAGAGAAACCGACATACGCAATAAAGAGGCTGCAGCGCTCATACGATCGCCATGGCACGTTCAAACCGCTGATCAGCGGGGGTGCCGAGAAGATAGGCCATCAATTTTAAAATCCCGGATAACCCGATTGAATGACTGGGGAGATGCAGTTCTCTCCTAATGGTCCTCTTACATAGGCCTGACATGGGCTGTGTAAACGAGCGCAGATCGACGAGATAGCTCGTTGATCGGTGCTCGTTTGCTTCTTCCAGAAGGAAGTTATGTATGGGGGGGTGAGCGCTTGTTACTCCCATTGCTCGTCCCCATACATTGTTATCATGTCGGCAGTGCGTCTCCCTGTTTACACTGATGTGCCGCCGACAACGATAATATTTTGTGCTGCATAAATGATACGATCAGACGATGAACGAGCGTTTGATCGGCTGATCGTTGCCCTTTTTACACAGGGCAATGCTCGGGAACGATCGTTCTGTGAACGCTCGTTTGACCTATAATTGCCCATGTAAAAGGGGTTTTCCGCTTTCTGACAACTGTTTACTTATCCATCGGATAGGTCATCAGTATATGATCAGTCGCGGAACCCGCACCGATCCGCCACTCCGGCTGCCTCCTTGCATCGGATGTTTGGAACGGTATGCAGTAGTTGAAGCTGGCCGGAAGCAGATGTCTCTGACCACTGCATAGCGACCGTTCGGCAGAACTACAGCTCTGCTCCTATTCACTAGAATACTGCAGCTCGGCCGCTATTCTTTGACCGGAGCCATCTGCTTCCGGCAACATCCTCCGGGCCTTGAGGCAGCCAGAGTGGCAGATTAATGCGGGGTCCGCGTGTCGAACGCGCACCCATCGTATACTGATGACCTATCCGGTGGATAGGGCATCAGCTGTCGGAACATGGAAAACCCCTTTAAGTCTCTCTACACCAGATACTATCTATGGAAGAAAGATGTGTCTCCACCTCACACAGTCCATTGAATGAAGAGATGAGGTAACATTTCATGATTTCTGATGGTCGCACAATGAGTCACCATACCAGGATTCAGAGAATTTACTGCGCTTTTTGGGATTTAGCTGCATTACGATCTATTAGCGTTGGTACAAAGAGTTTTATACAGCTAATCCTAAAGCAACAGATTACGTACTCAAGTGGCCGTCCTACAAGTGATCATCTAAGAGGCTTTCACCGAGAACAAAGGCGAAGGCTTGTTGGCTTTTGTCATTCTATCACTGCAGCATGAAATGCGTTGGCACCGTATCTATTTGGAAAGATGCCACCCTGTTAACGTTACCCAGTACACACAATTGTGGCTACGTGACAGACTAAAGATGAGTGGAAGCGGATGACGGAAAGTCTTTGAACGTGTCAGAAGACAAAGAGGATACGGCACACAAGGGATCACGCCCTGGAAGCTCTGGAATGGTAACTAATGACACCATACAAACAAATAATCCCAAAAGCATATAATCCTGTTAATCCACACCCTCCGACTCTTCATGTTAATGATTATTCAACAAGTGCTGCTGTCCATAATGAGTCGTTACCAGGCTTAGTGAGGGATCAAATCTTGAGGTTTTGAACATTGAATGAAGGGACCTAAAATACACAGCGTGGTACCGGTGAGCGGTGTAAGACTGGAAGACCTCCGACCCACCGGCCCAAATGATTCTGAGGACCAGGAATGAGTAAGCTGCAGTTCAATGCAGAGGTGACGAAAAAGCAACACCCTCCTGCCTCAGCCCCTCAGCTGTCCTCATGTTTCTACCAAATTTTTTATGACGAGATATAATTTTCAGTCTTGTATGAATACAGCATTGGGCAAATTTTGAAAATTTCCAGTAAATTCTATTTTAGCTCAATCCTAATGTGGTTATATAGTTTCTCTGTTACCTACATCTCTGACATTGGGTTTCTGTATTGTGTTCACAGTCTGTACATCCTATATTTACATCATATATGATATTAACAAATCCATATGTGCCAATGATGGGAGTATTAAAGCAGTATCGGGAGATAGGGTGCTTACAGGGGGGCTAAGGGTTGGGGATGTGCACACAAAGGTAATGACAACTCGGTTCCTGAACAACGTTGGGTGTCTACTCTGTTTACCTCTTCATCTGACCCCACTGAGGCCCCATCTTCCAGATATAAGGAATAGTTTAATCTCCATAGTTAAAGTAGTTGTCTCATGAAGGCAACCCTTCTTTAAGAAAGAATCTGCCCAGCAATCAACTTATCACCGCAGGATCGGCTTCTTGGCTGTTCTTTTCACCAAGCAAACAAATGTTTGTGACCCCGGACCTCTACCATGTCCATATGCCTTCCAATTTGGTGCTTGTATCCTCTATCTAACGTCTAGCTGTCAAGTGAAGAAGGGAAGAATGACCATGACCTAATGATGAAGACCAGCGGTTCCTCAGACTATTCGTGACTGCTACCACTGCCAGACTGTTAATTGGTTGATTGATAAGTAAACAGATCTGTATGTCATATAAAAACATCAATAACCAATGATTAGATAAACCACCAGAAGTGCAAAAAGCCGAGGTCTCTCCTAAATAAAATCCAATCAAAATCCCCATAGTAGTAATGCATGGCAAACACGAATATTTCAATGATTAACTACTTTATAAATAAATAGGACAAGTATTACAATACGTATGTAAAAATACTCAAATCCATTAGTGTTTATCACTCGGTAGAAGATTCATGGTATATTAGTAATAATCTGTAAGGTGATTTATCAATAGTCCATATTGCTTGCAGCAAGGTTTAGCATGAAAACCTCTAAGTAACGTTGAACAGCATCAACACAGCTGTACATGGTTTCGGAAGAGGGCATGAAATGTCACAAAGCTGTACTGATGCTTGTTCCATATACTGATTTTATACAGTGTTATATGTGTAAAAGGACATTTTCAAAGCAACGCAGAAAGGACAATGAGGACATCAATGAAGAACAAGCAGAATATCAATAGAGGACATCGATGGAGGAAAAGCAGGGTATTAATAGAGGAGAATGAGGACATTGATGGTGGACAAGCAGGATATCAACGGAGGACAAAGAGGACATCAATGGAGGACAAGCAGGATATCGATAGAGGAAAATGAGGACATCGATAGAGGACAAGAAGGATATTGATGGAAGACAATGAGGACATTAATGGAGGATAAGCAGGATATCGACGGACAATGAGGACATCAATGGAGGACAAGATGGATATCGATAGGAGACAATGAGGTCATTCATAAAGGACAAGAGGGACATCGATGGAGGGCAAGCAAGATATTGATGGAAAACAATGAGGACATCGATAGAGGAGAAGGAGGATATCGATGGAGGACAATGAGGACATCGATGGAGGACAATGAGCACATCGATGGAGGACAATGAGGACATCGATGGAGGACAAGCAAGATATCGATGGAGGACAAGCAAGATATCGATGGAGGACAATGAGGATATCGATGGAGGACAAGGAGGATATCGATGGAGGACAAGCAGGATATCGATGGAGGACAATGAGGAAATCGATGGAGGACAAGCAAGATATCGATGGAAGAAAATGAGGACATCGATGGAGGACAAGCAGGATATCGACGGAGGACAATGAGGACATCAATGGAGGACAAGCAGGATATCAATAAAGGACATCAATGGAGGACAAGCAGGATATCGATAGAGGACAATGAGGACATTGATAGTGATATTATATAAGCAGTGAATCTTCTCTGAATAATCATTTGTACTCTGACCTGACGAAGAGGCCGGTACGGCTTCGAAACACAGTCTTTTGTTGTTGTTGTTTCATGTACAATTAAAGTATCTCATCCTTATACGGCTGCGCCCTTGGATTTCTCCGACCTTTTTTCCTTTTACTGGATTAGTTCAGCGGATTTTCTGTACTCCAAATCTCCGGATCGGGAACTGTGGCTGCAACCGGCTCTGATAAGGGCACCTTTGATTACACCTTTTGGGATGTTGTGCTCCTAGCATAACATCACCAGGTCAGTATATTTGACCCCTTTTCTTTTTCCTCCACTCCTAAACAGATTCAGGCACGATGTGCGCTTTGTTTTTACTTTTATCTCCATAGCGTGAAGAAGGATATTGATGGAAGACAATGAGGACATCGATGGAGGACAAGCAGGATATCGACGGACAATGAGGACATCGATAAAGAACAAGAAGGATATCGATGGAACACAACGAGGACATCGATGGAGGACAAGCAAGATATTGATGGGAGAAAATGAGGACATCGATAGAGGACAAGGAGGATATTGATGGAGGACTAGAAGGACATCGATAGAGAACAAGCAGGATATCAAAGGAGGAAAATAAGGACATTGATGGAGGACAAGCAGGATATCGATAGAAGACAATGAGGACATCGATAAACGACAAGCAGGATATCGATAGAAGACAATGAGGACATTGATGGAGGACAAGGCAAGATATTGATGGGAGACAAGGAGGACATTGATAGAGGATAAGGAGAATATTGATGGAGGACAATGAGGACATCGATGGAGGACAAGCAGGATATCGATGGAGGATAATGAGGACATCGATGGAGGACAAGCAGGATATCAATGGAGGACAATAAGGACATCGATGGAGGACAAGCAGGATATCGATGGAGGACATCGATGGAGGACAAGCAGGATATCAATAGAGGACAATGAGGACATTGATAGTGATATTATATAAGCAGTGAATCTTCTCTGAATAATCATTTGTACTCTGACCTGACGAAGAGGCCGGTACGGCTTCGAAACACAGTCTTTTGTTGTTGTTGTTTCATGTACAATTAAAGTATCTCATCCTTATACGGCTGCGCCCTTGGATTTCTCCGACCTTTTTTCCTTTTACTGCATTAGTTCAGCGGATTTTCTGTACTCCAAATCTCCGGATCGGGAACTGTGGCTGCAACCGGCTCTGATAAGGGCACCTTTGATTACACCTTTTGGGATGTTGTGCTCCTAGCATAACATCACCAGGTCAGTATATTTGACCCCTTTTCTTTTTCCTCCACTCCTAAACAGATTCAGGCACGATGTGCGCTTTGTTTTTACTTTTATCTCCATAGCGTGAAGAAGGATATTGATGGAAGACAATGAGGACATCGATGGAGGACAAGCAGGATATCGACGGACAATGAGGACATCGATAAAGAACAAGAAGGATATCGATGGAACACAACGAGGACATCGATGGAGGACAAGCAAGATATTGATGGGAGAAAATGAGGACATCGATAGAGGACAAGGAGGATATTGATGGAGGACTAGAAGGACATCGATAGAGAACAAGCAGGATATCAAAGGAGGAAAATAAGGACATTGATGGAGGACAAGCAGGATATCGATAGAAGACAATGAGGACATCGATAAACGACAAGCAGGATATCGATAGAAGACAATGAGGACATTGATGGAGGACAAGGCAAGATATTGATGGGAGACAAGGAGGACATTGATAGAGGATAAGGAGAATATTGATGGAGGACAATGAGGACATCGATGGAGGACAAGCAGGATATCGATGGAGGATAATGAGGACATCGATGGAGGACAAGCAGGATATCAATGGAGGACAATAAGGACATCGATGGAGGACAAGCAGGATATCGATGGAGGACATCGATGGAGGACAAGCAGGATATCAATAGAGGACATCGATGGAGGAAAAGAAGGGTATCGATGGAGGACAATGAGGACAATTAATAGAGGACAAGCAGGATAACAATAGAAGACATCAATGGAGTATAAGCAGGATATCAATAGAGGAGAATGAGGACATTGATGGAGGACAAGCAGGATATCAATGGAGGACATCAATGGAGGAAAAGCAGGGTATCTATAGAGGAGAATGAGGACATTGATGCAGGACAAGCAGGATATTGACAGTGGAAAATGGGACATCAATGGAGGACAGGCAGGATATCGATAAAGGACAATGAGGACATCGATAGAGCACAAGAAGGATATTGATGGAAGACAATGAGGACATCGATGGAGGACAAGCAGGATATTGATGGAGGAAAATGAGGACATCGATGGAGGACAAGCAGGATATCGATGGAGGACATCGATGGAGGACAAGCAGGATATCAATAGAGGAAATTGATGGAGGAAAAGTAGGGTATCGATAGAGGAGAATGAGGACATTGATGCAGGACAAGCAGGATATCGACGAAGGACAATGAGGACATCAATGGAGGACAAGTAGGATATCAATAGAGGACAATGAGGACATCAATAGAGGACAAGAAGGAAATCGATAGAAGACAATGAAGACATCGATAGAGGATAAGGAGAATAATGATGGAGGACAATGAGGACATCGATGGAGGACAAGCAGGATATTGATGGAGGACAATGAGGACATCGATGGAGGACAGGCAGGATATCAATGGAGGACAAGCAGGATATCGATGGAGGACAATGAGGACATTTAATAGAGGACAAGCAGGATAACAATAGAGGACATCATTGGAGTATAAGCAGGATGTCGATAGAGGAGAATGAGGACACTGATGGAGGAGAAGCAGGACATCAATAGAGGACATTGATGGAGGAAAAGCAGGGTATCGATAGAGGAGAATGATGACATTGATGCAGGACAAGTAGGATATCGACGGAGGACAATGGGACATCAATGGAGGACAAGCAGGATATTGATGGAAGACAATGAGAACATCGATGGAGGACAAGCAGGATATCGACGGACAATGAGGACATCAATGGAGGACAAGCAGAATATCTATAGAGGACAATGAGGACATCGATAGAGGACAAGAAGGATATTGATGGGAGAAAATGAGGACATCGATGGAGGACAAGCAGGATATCAATGGACAATGAGGACATCATTGAAGGACAAGCAGGATATCGATAGAAGACAATGAGGACATCGATAAAGGACAAGAAGGATATCGATGGAGGACAATGAGGACATCGAGGGAGGACAAGGCAAGATATTGATGGGAGACAAGGAGGACATCGAGAAAAGATAAGGAGAATATTGATGGAGGACAATGAGGACATTGATGGAGGAGAAACAGGATATCGATGGAGGACAATGAGGACACTGACAACTATGGCAGAAAAAAAGTGAGACTGTTGTTAGTGTTGGTATTAACCTGCTTGTGCCGTAATATATAGCACACATACAGTACTGTAAGAAAGAGAAAAGAAATAGAAAAGACAGATTCCCATAACAGCAGGTAAGTTGTTCCGGTTAACATTGTTTTTTTATAAAACTTCTAATGACATCTCAGAGACAAGTTAGATATTCACACAATGGGATGTCCATCAGTTGAGATAAAGGTTAATGTTAACCAGGAAAATCCAAGGTTAATGGGACAAAATAGAAAGCTACTAAATTCTATAAGAGCACCATGTACATGAGATCTGAGATCTGATTTATGAGCAAAAAAAGCTGGACTTAGACATTATATTTTTTTATCTTGATCCTGTGATTTTGGAAGGGAATTGCTGACCATCTAATATATATGGGGATTACTTGATGATAACCTAATGGGTCCCATCCAAACAAGTTTAGAACAGGTTGAACTTTGCTTTGTCGAAATACCATGACTTTTTATCCAAGCAAGAAGTGCATTTTTCTGGTGGACTTGGAGTTCATCTGGTTAGCCAAGATAAGCCACCATAACACCGCCGGCTTCACTACCAAAGGGGCATGATACATGAAAGAGCCTGGGAGTCCTTTGTTTTAGTAATCATTGGTGGGATCCCATCTTTGGCATGTCAGAAGTTTGAACACATATAGATTATAAAGGGAAAATCGACCCAAAAATGTAAATGTCATAGAGACACGTGAGATCTCTGCTGGAGTCCATGAGATCAGAATTCCACTGATTTCCATAACTATAGAGCACATACATCTGTGACTAACTGCAAATTTTTTACACAACACAACAAAGATATTGAGTTATGGAAATCTGTAAACAGAGTCAAAGGGGTCCGGACCCTCTACAGATTGCCACAGCTATCATATGCTGGAAACTGGTAAGGATCCATGCCCATGGACTTCCCTGATGAGATCTTCTGACATATGTCACTTGAAGACAGAAATTTTAATTCGGTGGTATCTTCAAGGAAAATGTAGTATTAAACGCTGACCACTGAAATGGTTAACCAGGTCATATATGGGTAGACTGGGTCCACCAGAACGAGACGTTCTTTGTGAGTGAATCTACACTCTGGCTAATATTTGGTGGGTCCAACTTCAAGATGCCCCTCTATGACATGCATGTGCCCTTATAACCCACCTGCACAGGGGTTGCTTTCAAGAGAAAATCCCTTTAAGTATATTTTTTTTCCCAATCTCACTCTGTATATGAATTTGTCAATAAGCTACATCGTTGCTTTATTTCTCCTCATGTATTTTCTCCAGAGGTTTTGTCATGCATATTACCATTCATGGATAGGAGAATGATTGTGAATCCCTATGGTTGAGGTGCTTGGCAATTAGCCACTTTGGATAATCCATCGGGATGAGCGCTCTCATTTGGAAGAAATGCATTTAACAATATTTTTAGCAGACCCCCTGCGATGAGGGGAGAGATGAACCTCAGGGGCTTTCAATAACCTCTTCATCTTTTGTGCTTTTAACTGCCATGGGAAGTAAATGAAGGAAAATGACTGTTGTGTGGAGACACCAACATTTCCATTTCTGTCCCTACGGAGACTATTTAAAGGAAGCCTCAGAAGAGCTTAGTGATGACCTCAGCGCTCACAGCAGAACATTACCCGCTGAGAGCCATACATATTTGACACTGTTGTAATTAGACTTTAATTAGACCTACTTACACTCAACATAGTTTATAAATGTTGGTAATCCTCAAGTTTAGACAAAGTCCTTCCATCAGACTAATCTCCACATGTGCGGGACGGGGGAGCTCTTATCCAAGCTCTCTAACCCATTACACGTCTCCTTTATTTAGACCTGAAAAGTGCTCGTCTGTTTAGGAGATAGAAAAACACTTTGAAGGGTAATGACTGGCATGTCACGGATGTGCTTTGTGGCCGTGAAGACAGAATCCTTTAAAACTGTTTACACTATTGGTTATTAGGAGAAACATTTTTGGCTTCTCGAAGAAATCATGGAAACCTTATTTGGTCAGACAGTAGACTCGGGGGATTTTAGTCATTCTGCTGCCTTTGTAGGGGTTGTAATTTCAACCAGGTCCCAACTCCTTGGGGTCTAGAGTTTCATCCTTCGCAAAAGAAAACAGGATCATAAGACGGTGAATGTGCAATGACTTCGCAACTCAAAGAATATTTTATCTCCAATCTTCATCCGCACCAATGTTTGCATCCTGAGTATTACAATTCAAGCCAGTTAGAACAAAGACATTGACATTGATGGATAAGAAATGGATTCTCATAAGAAAAGGCTGAACTTCCAGAGCACCGGACCTGAAGTGTTGTCATGGGGACACTGGATAACATGACATTCACATCTTCAGTGTGCAATAAAGAGGCTTTTCTGCAATTTCTATGAAATATTGTTTGGAAAATTCAGAAATATTATGTGCAGCGTATACATTCTGTATTGTGCATGCCGTAAATATCACTGGCACAGACGTTTTATAGGGGTATTCCCATTCCAGATGTTTTTTGGCATAGTTGCAGGATATTCCATAAATGTCTAATAGGTAGGGGTTCCACTTCTGGAACCCTCACCTATCAGGAGAATGGACGGGGGTCCACTGACCCCATGCTTCCAACTGAGGTGGCCTTCATCCACAGACTGTATGGAGAGGTGACTGGGCATTCAAGTCTATAAGAGTTATGGAAACAGCCAAGCAGCCTTGCTCTGCTTTCCGTAACTCCCATCGACTTGAATCGTGAGGGCGGCGCACGTGTACAACCACCTTTCCAGACTAGATGGTGCTGCCTCGTATGGTGGAGCAGGTTTTCGGGGATGCCCAAATCATTATAGGTGGTGGTCCCAATGGTAGAACCTCTACCTATCAGACAAGTATGGCGTATCTTGTACCTATTGCAATACCCCCTTAATTAAATGTATTTAGTCTTGTCCCAATACTATCTTAATCTGTTTGGTCAACCTAATAAAAATGAGTATAAACTTCATGTAACGTTTAGGATATAACCATGAGATTGAAATGTTATTCAGGAAATAATATTCTCAAATAGGAAGCTGAGATGAGAGATGGGTCCAAACTTTCTGTTTCTATAGAAGGTCGGATAGGAGATGGTCATAATGTGCGTCAATAGGATTTTTAGACAAGAAGTCTACTGTTTATGGATCCCGCCAACTAAATCTCAAATATCATCAGTTAAGTCTTTTCTATATTGACTGTGTAGGATATCAGTAGCTCTCCGCATGAGCCAGCTTGTATTTTACATTAAGTGCTTATGTAGACCCCGCTACCGAAGCCATTTATACACATCCAAAGAGCACGTCCATAATATATGTTGCTGCTTCCAGATGTCCGACCTCATTATCAGCGCACAGAAGAGAACGCCTGAAGTACAGCTCAGGAGGTCGAAAACTTGTCTTGAGTTGTTCTGTTTGTGGTTGTTTGGTTCATGTGAAAGTCATTAAGTCCCTTTCATCATCACGGCTCTTCGGAGACTCTTGACATTCAGTGGAAAAAAAAAGGAAACGTGATTTTAAAACTCGGGAGCAGTAATGTAAATGTAAGAAATGTTCAAAGACAAGAAGGTGCTAAGCCTTTTAAAACAAGAATTGGCCGGGGTTGTTCACGTCTGTCTTTGTGCTTAAAACTACAACAGCAGCTTCTGTAAAGACTCGAGCAGCCCTTCTTGTCTCCGAGGATTTAATCTTCCCCGAAAGGTGGATGTGAACATTTCCATGAGCTATTTTTGTGTGGAGATCGTGAATCTACATATCCCTAGATTTTCTATTTTCCATTGGAAGGATCATTATTATTTTTACTCCATAGCACTATACAGACGTTTTTCTAAGGCTGTGTTCATGTAACGTTTCAACACTTCATTCAACATATGGGCTTCCAATGCATACACCAAACGCAGCCATATGGCTCCATTCAGGACAGTAGAGATGGTATTGTAGTCAGGGGGCCCCAAGCTACGAAGTTAAAAAAAGGACACACTAACTTGTCAGCTGCCATCTGATGCCCACGAGTCATGGCACGGACGGAACTCACATAGACGCATAAATGAACAGGCTAAAACACGCAAACATATGGCCCATCAATTTCACCGGCCCAATTAGACTTCTTGCCCTAGGAACCCACCAAATATAGGGTGTGGAACTAAAAAAGGGGCTTCAGAAACATATTCTTCCACCGACCTTTCTTTCCACGGAGGTTGACAGATTTTGCAATTGTGCATCGGAAGGGGGATCACAAGTTCTTTACGCATTATAATAGATGAATTGTTTCTGCTCCTTAAAAAATGCTTTGTCCACCAAATTTATATAATGGAATGGGATGGGACACGAAGGAGGAAGCTTTTCACTGCATGAGGCTCAAATATTTCAAATGGTGGTCCTTTTAACACACATGGAGGTATGAGTCGGCAGACTTTTCTTTTACTCTTTGGAATAATGTTCCATAGAGAGGCATATAGTAAAAAAAAAAAGTATACCGCGTTGTATATTGTTATTTTTACCATAGGACCCTATGGGTGACATATGGCCCTATATACCTATACAGTGGCATATGCCAGAGCTACAGTATATGCCCCCTGTTGTCCCCCTTCAATATTTATCTATCACATTCTTAGGCTGGGTTCACACAACCTATTTTCAGACGTAAACGAGGCGTATTATGCCTCGTGTTACGTCTGAAAATAGGGCTACAATACGTCGGCAAACATCTGCCCATTCGTTTGAATGGGTTTGCCGACGTACTGTGCCGACGACCTGTCATTTACGCGTCGTCGTTTGACAGCTGTCAAACATCGACGCATAAAATGACTGCCTCGTCAAAGAAGTGCAGGACACTTATATACATTATATGCGGGACACTTATATACATTATATGCAGGACACTTTTATACATTATATGCAGGACACTTATATACATTATATGCAGGACACTTATATACATTATATGCGGGACACTTATATACATTATATGCAGGACACTTATATACATTATATGCAGGACACTTATATACATTATATGCGGGACACTTATATACATTATATGCAGGACACTTATATACATTATATGCAGGACACTTATATACATTATATGCGGGACACTTATATACATTATATGCGGGACACTTATATACATTATATGCGGGACACTTATATACATTATATGCGGGACACTTATATACATTATATGCAGGACACTTATATACATTATATGCGGGACACTTATATACATTATATGCGGGACACTTATATACATTATATGCAGGACACTTATATACATTATATGCGGGACACTTATATACATTATATGCAGGGCACTTATATACATTATATGCAGGACACTTATATACATTATATGCGGGACACTTATATACATTATATGCGGGACACTTATATACATTATATGCGGGACACTTATATACATTATATGCAGGACACTTATATACATTATATGCGGGACACTTATATACATTATATGCGGGACACTTATATACATTATATGCGGGACACTTATATACATTATATGCGGGACACTTATATACATTATATGCAGGACACTTATATACATTATATGCGGGACACTTATATACATTATATGCGGGACACTTATATACATTATATGCAGGACACTTATATACATTATATGCGGGACACTTATATACATTATATGCAGGGCACTTATATACATTATATGCAGGACACTTATATACATTATATGCGGGACACTTATATACATTATATGCGGGACACTTATATACATTATATGCGGGGCACTTATATACATTATATGTGGGGCACTTATATACATTATATGCGGGACACTTATATACATTATATGCGGGACACTTATATACATTATATGCGGGACACTTATATACATTATATACGGGACCCTTATATACATTATATAAGGGACACTTATATACATTACATGCAGGGCACTTATATACATAATATGCAGGACACTTATATACATTATATGCAGGACACTTATATACATTACATACGGGACACTTATATACATTACATGTGGGACACTTATATACATTATATGCGGGACACTTATATACATTATATGCGGGACACTTATATACATTATATGCGGGACACTTATATACATTATATACGGGACCCTTATATACATTATATACGGGACACTTATATACATTACATGCAGGACACTTATATACATTATATGCAGGACACTTATATACATTATATGCAGGACACTTATATACATTATATGCGGGACACTTATATACATTATATGCGGGACACTTATATACATTATATGCGGGACACTTATATACATTATATGCGGGACACTTATATACATTATATGCAGGACACTTATATACATTATATGCAGGACACTTATATACATTATATGCAGGACACTTATATACATTATATGCGGGACACTTATATACATTATATGCAGGACACTTATATACATTATATGCGGGACACTTATATACATTATATGCGGGACACTTCTATACATTATATGCGGGACACTTATAAACATTACATGCGGGACACTTATATACATTATATGCGGGACACTTGTATACATTATATGCAGGACACTTATATACATTATATGCGGGACACTTATATACATTATATGCAGGACACTTATATACATTATATGCAGGGCACTTATATACATTATATGCGGGACACTTATATACATTATATGCGGGACACTTATATACATTATATGCAGGACTCTTATATACATTATATGCAGGACACATATATACATTATATGCAGGACACTTATATACATTATATGCAGGACACTTATATACATTATATGCAGGACACTTATATACATTATATGCGGGACACTTATATACATTATATGCAGGACACTTATATACATTATATGCAGGACACTTATATACATTATATGCAGGACACTTCTATACATTATATGCGGGACACTTCTATACATTATATGCAGGACACTTATATACATTATATGCGGGACACTTATATACATTATATGCAGGACACTTATATACATTATATGCGGGACACTTATATACATTACATGCGGGACACTTATATACATTATATGCGGGACACTTATATGCATTATATGCGGGACACTTATATACATTATATGCAGGACACTTATATACATTATATGCAGGACACATATACATTATATGCAGGACACTTCTTTGGACGTTTTTGGAGCCGTTTTCTCATAGACTCCAATGAAAACAGCTCCAAAAACGTATGTAAAAAACGCCGCGACAAAGCTGCGAAAAACGCGAGTTGCTCAAAAAACGTCTGAAAATCAGGGGCTGTTTTTCCTTGAAAACAGCTCCGTATTTTCAGACGTTTTTGGTCACTACGTGTGCACATACCCTTATAATACATACTACCCGTTCCCCTTCACAGACATGCAGTTCCTAATGCAGGAAAGGCTGGCCACCGAACCACGTATCTATAGTGGCTCTTCCTGGCTCTTTTCCAGCTCCATCCCTCACCTCTCATATATTATATAAAAATGAAAACTTCTTACTATTTCTTGTTCTCTTCAATTACTTATTTAATCCATTGTGCCCCCCTGACACTTCCATTCAAGCTTTAGGCGACTTCCTACTCTGCCTACCACTTGGACTGCCACTAATCTAGAGAACCACATGTGGCTCCTGACCTACTGGTTGGGGAACACTAAATCAGACTATGGAACTCTACAAGCCAAAGCAATCTTAGCAAAATATAATACAGAAAGTCAGATAGATTGGAGGAAATAAAGGCACCACAAGGATATGGTCCACCACTATAAAGCATAGAAGGCAAAATCCAAGATGCCCACCATGCCATACACAAACACACATGTAGGGGATATGAAAATAAGTACAAGATGGTACCCCAAAAAGATGAAAAATTGTCTGTAGAGGCATCAATGATGCATAATAACATGCGGTTGCCCGTCCCCATCTTGCCTACCACGCCAACACCATGTCTAGGGGTGAGTGTTACTCTGTATACACACTTGTGTTCATGTCCCCTGGGTATATCTTTTATTCATTTTTGACAGCCGTTGTTTTTAGTTGTTACATTTCTGCCTAGTCTTCTTAGGTTATTGATGCAGCACCTATTGCTGCGTACCCAATTGTGTAATTGTACTTATTGATGCATTATTACAGTATGTTGGGTTATTATTATTACACTACATTCTCTATATATAGTGCGTAGACAATTCTGCATATTTCCCGACGCCTCTTCACATATCCAAACATTTTTTCATCTGTTGGGCGTTCCAGTGTGAACTTCCATTCATATCCCCTACATTCGTGTTAGTGTATGGTACGGTGGCATCTTGGATTTTGTTTTCTGTATGCTTCGGGTGGGTCGTGCCATGGTCTCCTTTTATTTCCTCCATTTTTAACTGACTGTGCTTCATATATTTTTGATACATTAATAAATTATTATATATTGCTA
Organism: Rhinoderma darwinii; assembly: GCF_050947455.1. NCBI lineage: Eukaryota > Metazoa > Chordata > Amphibia > Anura > Rhinodermatidae > Rhinoderma > Rhinoderma darwinii. Next base: position 9,310,248 of record NC_134687.1, read on the forward strand.
AGCTCGCTGTGGGCATTCTTCTCCTCTAGGTTTTGTTTTGGATTTTCGATCTTTATTGAGGTGCCCCTGTTCTTCATCGGAGAGGAACTCTTTGTAGGTGTTATGGATCTAGACTATGTCAGAGCAGCCATACTACTACATGCTACAAGATGCTGTGATGGTTGATTCATTGAATGCTTTAACCCCTTAACAGCCACCAATAAGCCTATTCACGGCGCTCTGACATAAACCCGGCACGGGTGTCCTGTGCCGGCTAAAGCGGGTGTCGGGCGGTCTAAAGACAGACGATCGCATAGTGAAGTCCCCTAGGGGGACTAAAAATAAAGTTCTAATAAGTTTAATAAAGTTAAAAGTAAATAAATAAAAATCCTAAATAAAAAAAAATGAAAAACCCACTTTTTCCCTTATAAAATACTTTAATATGAAGAAAAAAAAAATACAAAAATTAAAACATTACACATATTTGGTATCGCTGCATCCATAATGACCCCACCTATAAAGCGATTATGTTATTTAGCCCACACGGTGATCGATGTAAAAAATATAATAAAAAGCAACGCCAGAATTGCTGTTTTCTGTTTATCCTGCCATCAAAAAAATTTGATAAAAAGTGATCAAAAAGTGGCATGTACTCCAAAATGTTATCAATAAAAACTAGAAGTCGTCCCGCAAAAAACAAGCCCTCCTACAACTGCATCAACTGAAAAAATAAAAACAATTATGGCTCTTAAAACATGGCGACACAAAAACAAATAATTTTTAAAAAAAAGGGTTTTTACTGTGTAAAAGTAGTAAAACATACAAATTCGAAATAAATTTGGTATCACCGCAATCGCAATGACCCGCTGAATAAAGTTATTATGTTATTTATACCACACAGTAAACGGCGTAAATCTAAGACTCAAAAAAGTGTGGCAAAGTGTTTTTTTTCCATTACCCCCCCCCCCATTTTTTTTTTACAAAAGTTAATCAATAAATTATATGTAACCCGAAAATGGTGCTATTAAAAAATATAACTTGTCCCGCAGAAAACAAGACCTTACACAGCTATGTCGACGCAAAAAGTTATAGCTCTTGGAATGCGATGATGGAAAACGTAAAAAATAGCTTTGTCATTAAGGTCTAAAATAGGCTGGTCATTAAGGGGTTAAAAGAGGTCTGGATATATTTATTTAAAAAAATACTCGGTATTACAAGCTTCCCATAGTGGATGCTTTAGATGGGTATTTGCCTCAGGGAACTTCATGTTTGGAGTTGAGGGAATTGTTGTCTATTACATGAAGACAATTCACAACTTACTTTCCTCCTGGACTAAATGGAGGACTAATTCCACCTTTCCATATACCATGTTGGCGCACAGAGATGCCGTACTATAAACTAGATCAGGGATCTGTTAGAAAGAGTGACTCCCGCTCTGGAGGACTTAACACAACCATGTATTACTCGGTCGTCCTTTCATTTGAATGGGCACCATGTAATACTCGCTTTCTGATGCAAAAACAGCTGATCGCCAGGGGTTGGTGAAGATGGACCTGCTGCAATCTGCCAACTGCCCGGGTGGCTTCATTCTGGGAAGAGTTTTCCAGTTAGGACAACCGTTTTAAGGTTGAGCTAGATGAACTTATCTCATATTTTTTTTATAGACAACTCATTATGTTGCTTTCAGCTATGATAGTTACAATGCCCATACACATTAGATAAAAGTCGGCCAAATGTGTATGGGGGTGACCCGTCTCTCAACCGATCACCGGATCCTTTGTTCCCGCAGCAGATAAACCGCTGCCATAGTTGCCGAGCGTGCATGTGCATGGGAAAGTCGAGAGGACTAGCCGTTGGCCGACAGCTTACTAATGTGTATGGACAGCTTTAGATCATCATGTATGAGTTTCATGATCAAGTCTATTTTTTCTCTCTGAGGAAAAACAGCACCAAAGGTGTCTGGACATTCATCTCAAGCAAATGGACTAAATGGACTGACCCACAATGTTTGGTCTAATGTTCCTGAGATGTTTTGTGTCGGCATAAAGCTCAATGAGAACATTTTTGTGTGTCGTTATGCAGCCAGGTAGCTGTCCTCATGGTTTAAAGGGGTTGTCTGGTTTAGAAAACCAATTTTTATATACAGTACCCTGTTAGGGAATTCTATTTAATAGAGGATCTTGTCACATTGGGACCCACTGTGCCGTACCGCCCTGATGGTATGGCAGCTGGCCAACAGGACACAGGTCACAGTCTATAGTTCGTATAGTGTACCTGTGGTAGCTCAGACAGTAGCAAGACAGGCTTGGCTGGGACTAGGCAGCAGGCAGGCACCAGGCGTGGTGTAGCAGGACAGGCATGGTACACAGCACAGCACGACTTCAGCTCAACACGGTACTTGACCGGGATAGCACCGGATACAGGTTACAGGTGGCAGGAACGGGGAACACTGGGAACTGGAAAACACTTAGGAGACCATTTGTATAGACAGACTAGGGTAGACAAAAAGGCTAAGGCATTACAGAGAGGGGCACAGCCTTTCTTATAGCCCAGGGTGCTCTGGGAGCAATCAGCTCAATCTCCCACCTGTGTGCGCTTTGGCTCCTTAAGTCTGGACTGAGCTCGCAAGTGCACCCTGGTGGTCACTGTGGAACAGGACGGCCACATGTGCAGAAATCTCTGGAGAGAAGGGTGTCGACTGGATGGAAGGAGTTCGTGGTCAGCGACCACAGACGTTACAGATCCTCATATCTTGCCATAGTGTAGAGTGGTTACAAGAGCGTCTCTTGATCTGGAGGACCAGTCCTGTCCTGCAGTTCACGGACAACCAATTTATATGAATGTACACTGTGTAATATTCAATTTCCCCTATGGTGGAGCTGCAGGGAAATTGAGCACTTACTGATTACACCTGATCGCTGGGGGTCCCAGCAGTGGGACACTTTGTAATCAGCTTATTGTCAAAAGACCTTTTTTACCAAGTAGAAATTGCCCAAAGCAGACAACTCCTTTAATATAATCTTCTCCTATGATATTTTCCTGTTTTTCAATGTTTTGTACAGATATTTCACAAAGATCCTCCATCATGGAATATATGGGAAGAGTTTGTATTATCTAAATAAGGAAACACTGGTAAATGTTTTACGTCTGTACCACATCCTCTTACCAGAAATGTTGAGTGTTTAGAAGATCGGGTCAGATCCTCATTGGCAGGTCATCACAGAGTAGGATGAGATTGCAGACCCTTCAGGTCTAAGATTCTCGGTGGTTAAGGTTTATCGAAACCACAAGCCATAACATTCTTCAAAGCTCCCATGGTCTAATTTAACTGGTATCCACTGGCTAGGATTTCTGTCTTTGGAGGACTTGCCTAAAGGGGATCCTCTTCTTCTTCTTGATGTCTGCTTTAGATCTGTGAGGTTGATTATTGTTTGTTGGAGATGGAACAAACAGGAACAGATGTCCTTTTAGAAGACGTAAAGCAGTGATCCATAAACCTAAACATATTGGGTTATAAGCAATATGGAAAGCACAAAACATAATCAAGTCTATGATATCAATATGCAAGTTGCCTTCAGAAACATGGAGCAAGTCAAGCAAAAAGCAATGTGGAGAAGCTGGGGAAACCGATCTAGTACGCTACATTAAGAAGCATCAGGGAACGGTATATTGAGAAATGTTCTTTTACATTTTTAACATCAATGATAAAAAGGTGAAGAAGAACAAAGAAAATGGTGTTAAATATTACATGTAGAGCAGACTTTAGTGAAAATCATAAAAACTCCACTGAGTAAATTATAGCATAGCTTCACTCAATCAGTTCAGTAAATAAAGATATCCCATAAGTACCTCTGTTCTGTGATAGAGATAAGCTCCATGTCTCAGTAAAACATACTTTAGTGATTTAAGTAAAATACATAATTATTGTAAAAAGTCTTTCAAAAAAAGGTTATTGACATATATGCAGCACATTATTATACTGTGTATGAGCTAAAAATAGTGTTTCAGTAGCATTATAGAAGTTATATTCTTGTATATAGGGGCAGTATTATAGTACGTATATTCTTGTATATAGGGGGCAGTATTATAGTACGTATATTCTTGTGTATAGGGGGCAGTATTATAGTACGTATATTCTTGTATATAGGGGTCAGTATTATAGTAGTTATATTCTTGTATATAGGCGGCAGTATTATAGTAGTTATATTCTTGTATATAGGGCAGTATTATAGTAGTTATATTCTTGTATATAGCGGGCAGTATTATAGTAGTTATATTCTTGTGTATAGGGGCAGTATTATAGTAGTTATATTCTTGTATATAGGAGCAGTATTATAGTAGTATATTCTTGTATATAGGGGCAGTATTACAGTAGTTATATTCTTGTATATAGGGAGCAGTATTATAGTAGTTATATTCTTGTATATAGGGAGCAGTATTATAGTAGTTATATTCTTGTATATAGGGAGCAGTATTATAGCAGTTATATTCTTGTATATAGGGGGCAGTGTTATAGTAGTTATATTCTTGTATATAGGAGCAGTATTATAGTAGTATATTCTTGTATATAGGGGCAGTATTACAGTAGTTATATTCTTGTATATAGGGAGCAGTATTATAGTAGTTATATTCTTGTATATAGGGAGCAGTATTATAGTAGTTATATTCTTGTATATAGTGGCAGTATTATAGTAGTTATATTCTTGTATATAGGAGGCAGTATTATAGTAGTTATATTCTTGTATATAGGGGGCAGTATTATAGTAGTTATATTCTTGTATATAGGGGGCAGTATTATAGTAGTTATATTTTTATATATTGGGGCAGTATTATAGTAGTTATATTCTTGTATATAGGGGCAGTATTATAGTAGTTATATTCTTGTATATAGGGGCAGTATCATAGTAGTTATATTCTTGTATATAGGAGCAGTATTATAGTAGTTATATTCTTGTATATAGCGGGCAGTATTATAGTAGTTATATTCTTGTGTATAGTAGCAGTATTATAGGAGTTATATTCTTGTATATAGGTGGCAGTATTATAGTAGTTATATTCTTGTATATAGGAGCAGTATTATAGTAGTTATATTCTTGTATATAGGGGGCAGTATTATAGTACGTATATTCTTGTATATAGGGGGCAGTATTATAGTACGTATATTCTTGTATATAGGGGCAGTATTATAGTAGTTATATTCTTGTATATAGGGGCAGTATCATAGTAGTTATATTCTTGTATATAGGAGCAGTATTATAGTAGTTATATTCTTGTATATAGGAACAGTATTATAGTAGTTATATTCTTGTATATAGGGGCAGTATCATAGTAGTTATATTATAGTATATAGGGGGCAGTATTATAGTAGTTATATTCTTGTATATAGAGGCAGTATTATAGTAGTTATATTCTTGTATATAGGGCAGTATTATAGTAGTTATATTCTTGTATATAGGGGCAGTATTATAGTAGTTATATTCTTGTATATAGGGGCAGTATTATAGTAGTTATATTCTTGTATATAGGGGGCAGTATTATAGTAGTTATATTCTTGTATATAGGAGGCAGTATTATAGTAGTTATAATCTTGTATATAGGGGGCAGTGTTATAGTAGATATATTCTTGTATATAGGGGCATTATTATAGTAGTTATATTCTTGTATATAGGGAGCAGTATTATAGTAGTTATATTCTTGTATATAAAGGGCAGTATTATAGTAGTTATATGCTTGTATATAGGGGCAGTATTATAGTAGTTATATTCTTGTATATAGGGGGCAGTATTATAGTACGTATATTCTTGTATATAGGAGCAGTATTATAGTAGTTATATTCTTGTATATAGGAGGCAGTATTATAGTAGTTATATTCTTGTATATAGGAGGCAGTATTATAGTAGTTATAATCTTGTACATAGGGGCAGTGTTATAGTAGTTATATTCTTGTATATAGGAGGCAGTATTATAGTAGTTATATTCTTGTATATAGGGGCAGTATTATAGTAGTTATATTCTTGTATATAGAGGCAGTATTATAATAGTTATATTCTTGTATATAGGGCAGTATTATAGTAGTTATATTCTTGTATATAGGGGCAGTATTATAGTAGTTATATTCTTGTATATAGGAGCAGTATTATAGTAGTTATATTCTTGTATATAGGGGGCAGTATTATAGTAGTTATATTCTTGTATATAGGAGGCAGTATTATAGTAGTTATAATCTTGTATATAGGGGGCAGTGTTATAGTAGGTATATTCTTGTATATAGGGGCATTATTATAGTAGTTATATTCTTGTATATAGGGAGCAGTATTATAGTAGTTATATTCTTGTATATAAAGGGCAGTATTATAGTAGTTATATTCTTGTATATAGAGGCAGTATTATAGTAGTTATATTCTTGTATATAGGGGGCAGTATTATAGTACGTATATTCTTGTATATAGGAGCAGTATTATAGTAGTTATATTCTGTATATAGGAGGCAGTATTATAGTAGTTATATTCTTGTATATAGGAGGCAGTATTATAGTAGTTATAATCTTGTATATAGGGGCAGTGTTATAGTAGATATATTCTTGTATATAGGAGGCAATATTATAGTAGTTATATTCTTGTATATAGGGGCAGTATTATAATACGTATATTCTTGTATATAGGGGCAGTATTATAGTAGATATATTCTTGTATATAGGGAGCAGCATTATAGTAGTTATATTCTTGTTTATAGTGGGCAGTATTAAAGTAGTTATATTCTTGTATATAGGGGCAGTATTATAGTAGTTATATTCTTGTATATAGGGGCAGTATTATAGTACGTATATTCTTGTATATAGGGGCAGTATTATAGTAGATATATTCTTGTATATAGGATGAAGTATTATAGTAGTTATATTCTTGCATATAGGAGCAGTATTATAGTAGTTATATTCTTGTATATAGGAGCAGCATTATAGTAGTTATATTCTTGTATATAGGGGCAGTATTATAGTAGTTATATTCTTGTATATAGGAGCAGTATTATAGTAGTTATATTCTTGTTTATAGGAGGCAGTATTATAGTAGTTATATTCTTGTATATAGGAGCAGTATTATAGTAGTTATATTCTTGTATATAGGGGGCAGTATTATAGTAGTTATATTCTTGTATATAGGAGCAGTATTATAGTAGTTATATTCTTGTATATAGGAGGCAGTATTATAGTAGTTATATTCTTGTATATAGGAGCAGTATTATAGTAGTTATATTCTTGTATATAGGAGCAGTACTATAGTAGTTATATTCTTGCATATAGGGGCAGTATTATAGTAGTTATATTCTTGTATATAGAGGCAGTATTATAGTAGTTATATTCTTGTATATAGGGGGCAGTATTATAGTAGTTATATTCTTGTATATAGGGAGCAGTATTATAGTAGTTGTATTCTTGTATATAGGAGTAGTATTACAGTAGTTATATTCTTGTATATAGGAGGCAGTATTATAGTAGTTATATTCTTGTATATAGGAGCAGTATTATAGTAGTTATATTCTTGTATATAGGGGCAGTATTATAGTAGTTATATTCCTGTATATAGGGGGCAGAAGTATAGTAGTTATATACTTCGAAAATAGGGGACTGTAATATAGTAGTTATATTCTTGTATATAGGAGGCAGTATTATAGTAGATATATTCTTGTGTATAGGGGCAGTGTTATAGTAGTTATATTCTTGTATATAGGAGGCAGTATTATAGTAGTTATATTCTTGTATATAGGAGGCAGTATTATAGTAGTTATATTCTTGTATATAGGAGGCAGTATTATAGTAGTTATATTCTTGTATATAGGAGCAGTATTATAGTATTTATATTCTTGTATATAGGGGCAGTATTATAGTAGTTATATTCCTGTATATAGGGGGCAGAAGTATAGTAGTTATATACTTCGAAAATAGGGGACTGTAATATAGTAGTTATATTCTTGTATATAGGAGCAGTATTATAGTAGTTATATTCTTGTATATAGGGGCAGTATTATAGTAGTTATATTCTTGTATATAGGAGCAGTATTATAGTAGTTATATACTTGTATATAGGGGCAGTATAATAGTAATTATATTCTTGTATAAAGGAGGCAGTATTAGGGCATGCAACTGTCCGCATCAATGCCGCACCTAATCCGGGTTGCGGATTACGGCTGCGGATCTGCCCAAAATGTGCAGTAAATTGATGCGGACTAGCTGCTGCGGACTGCGGGAAAAGTGGTTCCCTTCTCTCTATCAGTGCAGGATAGAGAGAAGGGACAGCACTTTCCCTAGTGAAAGTAAACAAATTTCATACTTACCGGCCGTTGTCTTGGTGACGCGTCCCTCTTTCGGCATCCAGCCCGACCTCCCTGGATGACGCGGCAGTCCATGTGACCGCTGCAGCCTGTGATTGGCTGCAGCCGTCACTTAGACTGAAACGTCATCCTGGGAAGCTGGACTGGAGACAGAAGAAGGGAGTTCTCGGTAAGTATGAACTTCTATTTTTTTACAGATACATGTATATTGAGATCGGTAGTCACTGTCCAGGGTGCAGAAACAGTTACTGCCGATTGCTTAACTCTTTCAGCACCCTGGACAGTGACTATTTACTGACGTCTCCTAGCAACGCTCCCGTAATTACGGGAGCCCCATTGACTTCCTCAGTCTGGCTGTAGACCTAGAAATACATAGGTCCAGCCAGAATGAAGAAATGTCATGGCAAAAAAGCAGGACTTCATTGCGGAATTTAGAATCTCCATTGAAGTCAATGGAGAAATTCCGCCATGAGTCCGCAACCAGTCCGCCACTGCTCCGCAACAGACAGAGCATGCTGCGGACACCAAATTCCGCTCCGCAGCCTATGCTCCGCAGCGGAATTTTACTCAACGTCTAAACGAACACTTCTAAATTAAAGTGGAAGTCAATGGAGAAACGGCTCCGCTGCGGATTAACGCTGCGGTGTGTCCGCAGCGGAATTCAAGTGCAATTCCACCACGTGTGAAGCCAGCCTTAGGGCATGACCACACATGGCGGAATTCCTCCGCAACTGTCCGCATCAATGCCGCACCTAATCCGGGTTGCGGATTACGGCTGCGGATCTGCACAAAATGTGCAGAAAATTGATGCGGACTAGCTGCTGCGGACTGCGGGAAAAGTGCTTCCCTTCTCCCTATCAGTGCAGGATAGAGAGAAGGGACAGCACTTTTCCTAGTGATAGTAAAAGAAATTCATACTTACCGCCCGTTGTCTTTATGACGCGTCCCTCCTTCGGCATCCAGCCCGACCTCCCTGGATGACGCGGCAGTCCATGTGACCGCTGCAGCCTGTGCTTGGCCTGTGATTGGCTGCAGCCGTCACTTACACTGAAACGTCATCCTGGGAGGCCGGACTGGAGACAGAAACAGGGAGTTCTCGGTAAGTACGAACTTCATTTTTTTTTACAGATACATGTATATTGGGATCGGTAGTCACTGTCCCGGGTGCAGAAACAGTTACTGCCGATCGCTTAACTCTTTCAGCACCCTGGACAGTGACTATTTACAGACGTCTCCTAGCAACGCTCCCGTCATTACGGGAGCCCCATTGACTTCCTCAGTCTGGCTGTAGACCTAGAAATACATAGGTCCAGCCAGAATGAAGAAATGTCAAGTTAAAAAAGCAAGACGCATCCGCAGCACACATAACATGTGCATGACAGCTGCGGACTTCATTGCGGAAATTAGAATCTCCATTGAAGTCAATGGAGAAATTCCGCCATGAGTCCGCCACTGCTCCGCAACAGACAGAGCATGCTGCGGACACCAAATTCCGCTCCGCAGCCTATGCTCCGCAGCGGAATTTTACGCATCGTCTAAACGAACACTGCTAAATTAAAGTGGAAGTCAATGGACAAACGGCTCCGCTGCGGATTAACGCTGCGGAGTGTCCGCAGCGGAATTTAAGTGAAATTCCGCCACGTGTGAACCCAGCCTTATAGTAGTTATATTCTTGTATGTAGGGGCAGTATTATAGTAGTTATATTCTTGTATATAGGGGCAGTATTATAGTAGTTATATTCTTGTATATAGGAGCAGTATTATAGTAGTTATATTCCTGTATATAGGGGGCAGAAGTATAGTAGTTATATACTTCGTAAATAGGGGACTGTATTATAGTCGTTATATTCTTGTATATAGGCGGCAGTATTATAGTAGTTATATTCTTGTATATAGGGGCAGTATTATAGTAGTTATATTCTTGTATATAGGGGCAGTATTATAGTAGATATATTCTTGTATATAGGATGCAGTATTATAGTAGATATATTCTTGTATATAGGGGCAGTGTTATAGTAGTTATATGCTTGTATATAGGAGGCAGTATTATAGTAGTTATATTCTTGTATATAAGGGGCAGTATTATAGTAGTTATATTATTGTATATAGGGAAAATATTATAGTAGTTATATTCTTGTATATAGGGGCAGTAATATAGTAGTTATATTCTTGTATATAGGGGCAGTATTATATTAGTTATATTCTTGTATATAGGGGCAGTATTATAGTAGTTCTATTCTTGTATATAGGGGCATTATTATAGTTGTTATATTCTTGTATATAGGGGGCAGTATTATAGTAGTTATATTCTTGTATATAGGGGGCAGTATAATAGTAGTTATATTATTATATATAGGGGCAGTGTTATAGTAGTTATGTTCTTGTATATAGGAGGCAGTATTATAGTAGTTATATTCTTGTATATAGGAGGCAGTATTATTGTAGTTATATTCTTGTATATAGGGGCAGTATTATAGTAGTTATATTCTTGTATATAGGAGCTAGTATTATAGTGGTTATATTCTTGTATATAGGGGCAGTATTATAGTAGTTTTATTCTTGTATATAGGGGGCAGTATTATTGTAGCTATATTCTTGTATATACTGGCAGTATTATAGTAGTTATATTCTTGTATATAGGGGCAGTATTATAGTAGTTATATTCTTGTATATAGGGGGCAGTATTATAGTAGTTATATTATTGTATATAGGGTACAGTATTGTAGTAGTTATATTCTTGTATATAGGGAAAGTATTATAGTAGTTATATTCTAGTATATAGGGGGCAGTAATATAGTAGTTATATTCTTGTATATAGGAGCAGTATTATAGTAGTTATATTCTTGTATATAGGGGCAGTATTATAGTAGTTACATTCTTGTACAAAAAGCCATGAGGAAGGACGTGGTGTGCGTCTGAAACGCGTAGGCACCTATCTATCTATCTCTAAGTATTACACTTGGGATTCATTTTGTTTTAATCACCCAAAATAAAATTTGAACAATGTTCTATTTTAACTGATTGCGCTGGATCCTCTATTTTTTTTCCGTTTTTCCTGTCTTCAATACCGTGAGCCGTCACGGAGATCCAGACGCAGAGCGCAGACAAACCTGCATTCAAGGTGAGCTGGAGGATCCCTCCCACAGTTTCTGTTTGTAGTTATATTCTTGTATATAGGGGCAGTATTATAGTACTTATATTCTTGTATATAGGGAGCAGTATTATAGTAGTTATATTCTTGTATATAGGAGCAGTATTTTAGTAGTGATATTCTTGTATATAGGGAGCAATATTATAGTAGTTATATTCTTGTATATAGGGGGCAATATTATAGTCGTTATATTCTTGTATATAGGGTCAGTAGAGCAGTATTATAGTAGTTATATTCTTGTATGTAGGGAGCAGTAATATAGTAGTTATATTCTTGTTTATAGGAGCAGTATTATAGTAGTTATATTCTTGTATATAGGGGCAGTGTTATAGTAGTTATATTCTTGTATATTGAGGGCAGTAGTATAGCAGTTATATTCTTGTATATAGGGGCAGTGTTATAGTAGTTATATTCTTGTATATAGCGGCAGTATTATAGTAGTTATATTCTTGTATATAGGAGCAGTATTATAATTGTTATATTCTTGTATATGGGGGCAGTATTATAGTAGTTATATTCTTGTATATAGGGGCAGTATTATAGTAGTTATATTCTTGTATATAGGGGGCAGTATTATAGTAGTTATATTCTTGTATATAAGAGCAGTATTATATTAGTTATATTCTTGTATATGGGAGCAGTATTATAGTAGTTATATTCTTGTATATAGGGGGCAGTATTATAGTAGTTATATTCTAGTATATAGGAGCAGTATTATAGTAGTTATATTCTTGTATATAGGAGGCAGTATGATAGTAGTTATATTCTTGTATATAGGGGGCAGTATTATAGTAGTTATATTCTTGTATATATGGGCAGTATTATAGTAGTTATATTCTTGTATATAGGAGCAGTATTATAGTAGTTATATTCTTGTATATAGGAGGCAGTATTATAGTCATTATATTCTTGTATATAGGGTCAGTAGAGCAGTATTATAGTAGTTATATTCTTGTATGTAGGGAGCAGTAATATAGTAGTTATATTCTTGTTTATAGGAGCAGTATTATAGTAGTTATATTCTTGTATATAGGGGCAGTGTTATAGTAGTTATATTCTTGTATATTGAGGGCAGTAGTATAGCAGTTATATTCTTGTATATAGGGGCAGTGTTATAGTAGTTATATTCTTGTATATAGCGGCAGTATTATAGTAGTTATATTCTTGTATATAGGAGCAGTATTATAATTGTTATATTCTTGTATATGGGGGCAGTATTATAGTAGTTATATTCTTGTATATAGGGGCAGTATTATAGTAGTTATATTCTTGTATATAGGGGGCAGTATTATAGTAGTTATATTCTTGTATATAGGGGCAGTATTATAGTAGTTATATTGTTGTATATAGGGTGCAGTATTATAGTAGTTATATTCTTGTATATAGGAGGCAGTATTATATTAGTTATATTCTTGTATATGGGAGCAGTATTATAGTAGTTATATTCTTGTATATAGGGGGCAGTATTATAGTAGTTATATTCTAGTATATAGGAGCAGTATTATAGTAGTTATATTCTTGTATATAGGAGGCAGTATGATAGTAGTTATATTCTTGTATATAGGGGGCAGTATTATAGTAGTTATATTCTTGTATATATGGGCAGTATTATAGTAGTTATATTCTTGTATATAGGAGCAGTATTATAGTAGTTATATTCTTGTATATAGGAGGCAGTATTATAGTAGTTATATTCTTGTATATAGGAGGCAGTATTATAGTAGTTGTATTCTTGTATATAGGGGCAGTATTATAGTAGTTATATACTTGTATATAGGAGCAGTATTATAGTAGTTATATTCTTGTATATAGGAGCAGTATTATAGTAGTTATATTCTTGTATATATGGGCAATATTATAGTAAGTATATTCTTGTATATAGGGGCAGTATTATAGTAGTTATATTCTTGTATATAGGAGTAGTATTATAGTAGTTATATTCTTGTATATAGGGGGCAGTATTATAGTAGTTATATTCTTGTATATAGGGGCAGTATTATAGTAGTTATATTCTTGTATATAGGGGTAGTATTATAGTAGTTATATTCTTGTATATAGGGAGCAGTATTATAGTAGTTATATTCTTGTATATAGGGGCAGTATTATAGTAGTTATATTCTTGTATATAGGAGCAGTATTATAGTAGTTATATTCTTGTATAAAGTAGCAGTATTATAGTAGTTATATTCTTGTATATAGGGTGCAGTATTATAGTAGTTATATTCTTGTATATAGGGGGCAGTATTATAGTAGTTATATTCTTGTATATAGGGGCAGTATTATAGTATCTGTTGACCTTTTTTTTCTGCTCTCGAGACTGACAAGACTGCCTTGGCCGAGAGTCAGCTGGTGACCTTACGTCAGGGTAAGAGACCCGTTAAGGAGTACTGTTCTGACTTTAGGAAGTGGTGTGTTGCTTCTCGGTGGAATGACCCTGCCTTGAGGTGCCAGTTTAGATTGGGTCTGTCTAATGCCCTGAAGGACCTGTTAATTAGCTACCCCTCCTCAGACTCTCTAGATCAGGCTATGGCTTTAGCGGTACGTCTTTACCGACGTCTCAGAGAACGACGACTTGAATGTTCTGGGGCCTTCACCTTTGGCTCCCCTATGATGGCTCCAGAGGTTCCGATGCTTCGTTCTTCCACGGAAAACTTGGATGAACAGATGCAACTCGGGGCCTCTGTGTCTTACCCAACAACGTAGAGATTTCCGCAGGTGGAATGGTCTCTGCTTCTACTGTGGGGATGACAAGCATCAATTGAACTCCTGTCCCAGGCGCAAGAATAAGCAGCCGGAAAACTTCCACGCCTAAGTGACCATCGGGGAGGTCGCTTGGACGCACAGGTATTTCCCGTAAACATGAAGCCTATTAAAATCTTGCTTCCCTTTCAGGTTTCTTTTGTTGGTAGGTCTGCCACCGGGAGTGCCTTCGTGGATTCAGGTTCTGCTGCTAATATTATGTCTGTGGAATTTGCTATGTCTCTAGCTATGCCACTAATTGATTTGCCTAAACCTGTCCCGGTAGTGGGTATAGACTCCACACCGCTTGCCAATGGTTATTTTATGCAGCATAGCCCTGTTTTTGAACTCATTGTTGGCTCCATTCATTTGGAGCAGTGTTCTGTGTTAGTGGTGCAGGGGTTATCGTCCGATTTGATTTTAGGCCTCCCTTGGTTGCAGACGCCTATTCCCACTTTTGACTGGAATACTGGGGATCTTACTAAATGGGGTAATGAATGCATTACGTCATGTGTTTCTATTAATTTGGTTTCTCTCGTTGAGGAGGTGAACACTCTACCTGAGTTTATTCAGGACATTGCTGATGTCTTTTCTAAAAGGCCTCCGAAGTGTTACCTCCTCATAGAGAATACGATTGCGCAATCGATTTGGTACCAGCAGCAAGGCTCCCTAAGGGTAGGATATTTAATTTCTCTTGTCCTGAACGTGAAGCCATGAGAGGTTATATCCAGGAAAGCCTGGCCAAGGGTTACATTCGCCCCTCTACTTCTCCGGTAGGTGCTGGCTTCTTCTTCGTGGGGAAGAAGGATGGTGGTCTTAGGCCGTGCATCGATTACCGAAATTTAAATAAGATCACTGTAAGGAACCAATATCCCCTTCCTTTGATTCCTGGTCTCTTCAATCAGGTTCAGGGGGCCCAATGGTTCTCTAAGTTCGATCTTCGGGGGGCTTATAACCTTATCCGGATCAGAGAGGGGGATGAGTGGAAGACTGCGTTTAATACACCCGAAGGTCATTTCAAATATCTCGTCATGCCCTTTGGGTTGTGTAATGCTCCCGCGGTCTTCCAGAATTTCATAAATGAGATTTTAAGAGATTACCTGGGGGTATTTCTTGTAGTGTACCTTGATGATATACTTGTGTTTTCCAAGGACTGGTCCTCCCACATTGAGCATGTCAGGAAGGTGCTCCAGGCCCTTCGGAAAAACAAACTCTTTGCTAAAACCGAAAAATGTGTGTTTGGGGTGCAGGAGATACCATTTTTGGGATCCTTAAGAGGTGCATTGTCTCTGCCCAAGTGCTGATTCAGCCTAACCAAATGAAGCCTTTCATCGTGGAGGTTGACACCTCCGAGGTGGGAGTGGGTGCTGTTTTGTCCCAGAGTACTAGGTCTGTCACCCATCTCCGTCCCTGTGCCTACTTCTCCAGGAAGTTCTCCTCCACCGAGAGAAATTATGACGTTGGCAACCACAAATTCCTAGCCATTAAATGGGCATTTGAAGAGTGGCGCCACTTCCTGGAGGGGGCTAGGCACGAGGTAACGGTCCTTACTGACCACATGAATCTGGTTTTCCTAGAATCTGCCCGGAGGCTAAACCCGAGACAAGCTCGATGGGCGTTGTTTTTTTACGAGGTTCAACTTTGTTGTTACCTATAGGGATGGGTCAAAAAATATTAAAGCTGATGCTCTGTCGCGTAGCTTCATGGCTAGCCCTCCTCCTGAGGAGGACCCCGCTTGTATTTAGCCCCCAAGTATAATCATATCCTCCGTGGATTCAGACTTAGTCTCCGAAATTGCGGCTGATCAAGGTTCTGCTCCCGAGAACCTTCCTGAGAACAAGCTGTTTGTTCCCCTGCAATTCCGGCTAAGGTTGCTCAGGGAGAATCATGACTCTGCACTATCTGGCCATCCAGGCATTCTGGGTACCAAGCATCTCATTGCCAGAAACTATTGGTGGCCTGGGTTGCTTAAAGACGTTAAGGCCTACATCGCCGCTTGTGAGATTTGTGCTAGGTCCAAGACTCCCAGGTCCCGACCTGCGGGCTTACTATATTCTTTGCCCATTCCCCAGAGACCATATCTCCATGGATTGTATCACCGATCTGCCTCCATCCCAAGGCAAGTCGGTGGTGTGGGTTGTAGTAGACCGCTTCAGTAAGATGTGCCACTTTGTGCCCCTCAAGAAACTACCCAAATGCCAAGACGTAAGCTACCTTGTTTGTCAAACACATCCTGCGTCTCCATGGGGTCCCGGTTAATATTGTTTCTGACAGAGGGGTACAATTTGTTTCATTATTTTGGAGAGCTTTCTGTAAGAAGCTGGAGATTGATCTGTCCTATTCCTCGGCCTTCCATCCTGAAACTAATGGCCAAACTGAGAGGACTAATCAGTCTCTAGAACAATACTTAAGGTGTTTTATCTCTGACTGTCAAAATGATTGGGTCTCCTTCATTCCCCTCGCCGAATTTTACCTTAATAACCGGGTCAGTAACTCGTCGGGGGTCTCCCCCTTCTTCAGTAATTTTGGGTTTAATCCACGGTTCTCCTCCGTTTCTCCTGGTGGTTCCAACAATCCCGAGGTAGAGGTCGTTCATCGGAAACTGTGCACAGTCTGGGCCCAGGTTCAGAAGTACCTTGAGGCGTCCCAGAACATCCAAAACACCCAGGCAGATAAAAGACGTTCAACTAACCCCTTATTAGTTGGGCAACACAATCCCGATGGACTATAAAGCCAGAGAACGTGCCTGGCAGTCCAAAATTGAATCTGTTTTTAATAATGAGTCCACAGATACTAGTACCAGTGATCAGAGAAACAGTTTAAATATACAAAGGAAACTTAAAAATCTACTCCACAGACGGACAAAAACCTGGTGGAATAGAGCTTTCCTTGAACAATATATACAAAAAGGGCTAATACCCAGAGGATTGCGTGTACAGTTATTTCCCTCCTTCCCCATAGACAATGAGAGCTTCATCTCTAACTGGGAAGAAGCCTGCAATCTATGTTCAACGAAATTTATGAATCTGCTCATAGGCCTCAACAAAGGAACACTAGAAACAATAGATAATGAAATTGAGGCGAATCAAATTATACTTAAAGAGATAACTACACCAGAGAATCTCTTATTGTTTAGCCAAGATTTGGACAAACAGTTTGAAATCTGGGAAAAGGAGATCCAAAGTGTAAAAACAAAAAAGCTTTTGAGAGATCAAAATGACGCATCTCAACAAAGAGTATACCGTTGGAGACGTAAAGAACGCCAGGGAAATCTGAGTAGATCATCATCTATGTCCTCTACTTCGCTCCAGAGTGAGAACGAAGAAACAGTGCAACAGTCTCTCACACTCAGTCAAAGACCCATTAGATCTAAACGGAAGTTTGATCATAAAGATAGCGGCTATAATAAAAGGAGAATCAACAGGCCTGGCGAGTCATCGGATCGGAAACCCCAAGGTAATCAATCTGTCAGAACATATATTTTCTAAAACTGACATAAATATACTAAGTAGAGGTCTGACCTTTTCACCAACTGCACCATTTGATGCATTCACAGCAATAAAAGATCTGAACCTGTTCGCCAGAACTTTGATGTTCAAGAGATGGCATTACAAAGAAGAGGATCAGATCTTTAAAACTGGAAAAGACTACACTAAGAGACCTAGAAATACTTATGGGAGAACAAGATGACACACAGGTAAGAGCCATTCCTGATTGTATTAAAAGAAAATCGGAAAAATTTCCACCTTTATTTTTATGTCCAGCAATTGACACATTTGTAAAAACAGTGTCTAAAGAATTTGACAAAATATCGAAAACCTTGGTCAACGATAATTTATCCAAAAATGAAAGAGAAAGTCTTCATAGATTAAAAAATCTTAGAGATGTCATTTATAAGCCCGCCGATAAGGGGGGAAACATTGTTGTATGGCCGAGAACAATGTATGAAAATGAAGCGAATCGTCAGTTAAGAGATAAAAAATGTTACAAAAAACTGACATTTAACCCTACTTCCTCTTATAGTGAACAACTGGTTAAAATTCTAAAACAAGCGATGGATGATGGAGTTGTAATCAAAAATTTATACGATGCACTTATTGTTCCAATACCTGTAGTAGCGACACTTTACCTCCTGCCAAAAGTCCATAAAAATATAAAGACTCCACCAGGAAGACCGATCATCTCTGGCCAAGGTAATTTCACAGAGAATATCTGCAAATTTCTAGATCACCATCTTAAACCTTTAGTGGAATGTTTACCCTCCTATATTAGGGATTCATCAGATCTCCTACAAAAATTGGAATGCACTCATCTAGATGCTGATATGTGGTTAGTCACCTGCGACGTTGAATCGCTCTATACCAGTATCAGACATAGTGATGGGGTTAAAGCCACCAATTTTTTCCTGAGTATGAGCAATTTGGAGGAAGGGTTTGTTCAGTTACTTAGTACACTACTGGACTTTGTCTTGACACACAATGTATTTACGTTCAATGGGTCATTCTACCTACAGCTCCAGGGAACGGCGATGGGGGCGGCCTGTGCGCCCTCATATGCCAATTTGTTCCTGGGGCTGTGGGAGAGAAACCTATTCCTGTCAGATCATGGTACGTCAATGAACCGGGTCATCTTTTGGGCCCGCTTCATCGACGATATCTTCATGATCTGGCAGGGTACTTCTGAGTAATTGCAACAATTTATGGCGGAATTGAACTCGAATGATCAGAATATCAAGCTTACATATAAATGTGACAAAAAACAAGTAGATTTTTTGGACATCCAAATCCAATGTGATGAGAATGGTGATGTCCAAACTGATCTATTCAGGAAAGAAACATCTGTGAACTCTATTCTACACGTTACCTCTGCACATCCGAAACAAACGATTGCTGCTATTCCCACAGGCCAATCTCTTAGATTAAAACGTACTTGTTCAAGAGAAGAAGATTTCATAAAACAAGCTAAGGATCTAGAACATAGAATTATGGATCGGGGTTATAGCAAACGGTGTATCAGGAAAGCGAAAAAAAGAGCTCAAGAAACGGAGAGAAACAAACTCCTACAACCAGCGGTTCGAGCAAACAAAATAAATGAGGTGAGATTCATCACGCCATATCATTCCCGTTGGGAAGAGATGAAGGGCCATTTAAATAGATATTGGCCGATTTTGAAAGCCGATCCGATACTTAATAAAATATTGCCAAAATTTCCTTCTATAACTTACCGTCGTGCCAAAAATTTGAAAGACCATTTGGTCCGCAGTTTTTACACCCCAGTTTCACAAGGAAAAACATTTTTTGGAACTAAAGGTCCAAAATGGGGTTGTTCCCCTTGCGGAGATTGTATCTCATGTCCCAATGTTGAACATGCAGTAGAGTTTACGGACTCCGAAAGAAATAAAACGTTCAAAATCGTGTGGCACATTACATGTGCCACACGGGGCGTGATATACTATGCAATTTGTACTTGCTATAAACTTTATATAGGACTCACCACACGGGAATTTCGAATAAGAGTCCGTGAACATGTACGGGACATTGAATCCGCAAAGGAGGTTTGTGATGTTGATAAAATAGAAAAACTAAAAACAATCCCACGTCATTTTAAGCAGCATCATAATGTAATTCCAGGCTACTGAAGGTGCGAGGAATAGATCATGTGGAAATGAATATAAGAGGTGGAGACCTGATGAAGAAGTTACTAAGATTGGAAAGTAAATGGATCTGGACTTTGAAGACCATGCAGCCGAGAGGCTTAAACGAATCGCACGGGTACGCTTCATTTCTCTGATCACTGTGTATGTTTTTGTGGCATCATTTTTAAATTGTGTAATGTAATAATGTTCTGTGATTTTAACATGTGTTCTCTCTTCTTCCTAGTTCATCAGACATAGACATTTATGAATACCTTCGATATTTAGAGATGCATCAACTTTGCAATAAAATAAACTATATTAAGATGATATGCTATACTGATCTTTATAGATACGTTTTTGCATCTATTTGTTCGCCGATCCCCATGAATATATATATGGCAGTGGAGAATAATGAAACGCATAGACTTTTAATGAATAATTTTTAAACTCAATGGATTTGCTGTATTATTGCACTTTAGTCACTTATACTTTGCATTTTTATACTGGCACCAATTCATTTTAGATTATTTTTCACATGACTATATGTGCATATGATATATGTACGTATATATTTTCATACATTTTTTATTACTATATAGTATTTATCTATTTTTGTAATCACTCTGCACATAATATACTACCATGGTGATGTAGATCAACACATATGTGTATGATTAGCACTTATATATATATATGTATATATTTTCTTATAATATATAGTACTTATTTGTGCACAATGTCACATATTTTTTTATTTTTTTTTATGCACATCATACTTCATGTTAATATGGACTATTTTTTATTATTATTTTTAGTATCATATAAATTTTTGTTAAATATAAAGTAATTTATATTTTAATATAACCAATTTTTAAATGTAGTATACCCATATACACAATTATTATTTCTTTTATTTTTCTCTTTTTTTGCATTAATTAATTATGTTTATGTTCTGTGCCGAATATCTAAATGATCTTTTTTTATGTCAACGAACTTCTTAGCTATACATAATCATGGTAGGGGATACATGTACATTTCTTTATATTTCTACGTACTGAATATGGAATTTCTTTCTAAACGCTATGGAATTCCTCTCTCTACATATATCGGAGCTATTAGATTCATTGTATACCAGAGGAAACATACCTCAATCAAGTGCGCATGCGCTGGCGTCGCTAGCAACTCACTACGAGTCGGCATCTCGATGTGCACGTGACAAGAGGCGCTGCTGTGATATCACCACGCGGCGCACTCATCACATATCACATGACGCCCACGCCATGTGATGATTGTCTATCGACAAACGCGGACATGACGCCAACAGCTGATTGAGGTAGATATCTGGTGCATTACTTTCACCTGGCCAATCGTTTTTTGATTGGCGTCTATGGAAGATAAATAGGAAGGATATACTTGTAGGTGCCACCCCCAGACGAAGGCGGAAGCCGAAACGCGTTGGGGCCGGTCGCCATTCCCTGAGTCTCAGCCACATGGGTTAGTACTCTGTTACCTACTGTTCGATGTTTTTGTTGCCCTGGACACATCTATACAATTTGCACTTAGCATTTATATATGTCTGAGGAAATTTTTGGATGTAACACTCTTCATTGGTTCATTTGAAACCTAATTTTAGTGTACGATACAAACATCCTTCCTATTTATTCTTAAACAGCAGGGCTCTTAACACATTATTTTCAGCCAGTGTACCCAACTACATTTATACTGTGCAATATGCCTTTGTTCTGTGGTGTATTCCAATAAGCTCATATTCACATGATTTCATCTTTCGAACATTGAGTCCTTTTTGGCGGCCATGCTTTTATTTGTGATTCATTTTTAGAAACATATATTTGTAACCAGTATAATGTTGTTGTGTAATTAAAAAAAAATTGACTTATAGACTCCATGGTACTTTCTTGTTTGGTTTAACCCCTTATTTGTGGTCGGGAATCTGGTGTGGCTGTCTTGTAAAAATTTTCGCCTTAAAGTTCCGTCCAAGAAATTTGCTCCCCGGTATATAGGGCCGTACAAAATCATGGAAGTCCTCAACCCTGTCTCCTTCCGGCTGGAGTTACCCCCGTCTTTTCAGATACACAACGTGTTCCATGCCTTCCTCTTGAAAAGCTGCTCCCCGTCCTTGGCTTCATCGAGGAAACCTCCGGTCCCTGTTCCTACTCCGGATGGGGTAGAATTCGAGGTAGCCAAGATTGTGGACAGCGGGATGGTCCAAGTCTCCCTCCAGTACCTGGTCCATTGGAGAGGATACGGGCCTGAGGAGAGGACTTGGGCACCGCGCCCGGGATGTTCACGCTGGTATATTGCTCAGGAAATTTCATCTTCAGTTCCCCAACAAGCCAGGCCCACCTAGGAAGGGTCCAGTGGCCCCTCATAAAAGGGGGGGTACTGTAAAGGGTTTGCCAGACACAGGTTCTGTGTCGACGCCCGGGGTTAATTAGCCCTCATCAGCTCCAAGGTCTGCTAGAGTGACGCGATCTGTTACCACTCAGGCTTGCAGGCTGAGGAGAGGGATTACCTATCACAGCCTGGCCTGACAGTTCTAGCTCCCACCTTTGGTCTATTTATACCCTCACTTGCAGCATACTCCTTGCCTGTGATTGTCTGGTTTCCTGGCTCTGTGATTCCTGCTATTCACCCGATTGACCGCTGTTACTTGTTGACCCTGACTTGCCTGACTATTTTCCTGCTCTGATTTACTACTACGTACTCCCCTGGTTTTGATTTGGCTCGTTCACCATTCCCTGCTGCTCGCGGTGTCTCTGTGGGAAACTGCCCCAACCTCCCCCTTGCTTCTGTGTGCCCTTGTCTTGTGTTGTCTGTTTTGCACTTACTGAGCGTAGGGACCGTCGCCCAGTTGTACGCCGTCACTTAGGACGGGCCGTGTAAGTAGGCAGGGACTGAGTTGCAGGTAGATTAGGGCTCACCAATCCGTCTCCCTACCCTGATTCATTACATTTTCTCTTTGTTTGCTTTTACACCAGACGTTGAAGTAACAATCTATTTGTGAGCCAGTTGTCACTTCTCTTGCCATACTTATCATGGCAGCTTTTACAAAGGGTATTGCTAACAGAAGATGACAATGAGCGCATAAGAAAGGGTCTCCGATGGTAAATTGAATATAGAATCCATGGTGCATTATGAAGAATGATGGAGATAAAATTCAGATCTATGCTTACTGTACTATTAATGATAAAATCAGTTGTTGCTGTGGTGGCCACTGCAGGGATACAGTACTGTAGAGGTCATATGTATACTGAGTATATACCTGTACAGTGAATCATTTCCCCTTATGTTGGGCAATTTTTTTCCGACATTATTTTTGACTGGATCTCTCTTCTGATTAGAACTTACAAGACGTCTTCTGTTCTTCTTCCCTTGGGTTATGGTGCTGAATCTATGACCAAGGATGAAAGTTCAGTCATTTAGATATCAAGCTATTTTAACAGTACTCGGTGCTCATTCAACCATCACAAGTTATATGTCATTCCATCAGCAAACCCCAAACTATAAACTTCACCTCCCATGTAGGCTCGGATACATCACTTTCATTACATTTGTTTCTTTGTTGCAGAATTCCGTGAGGCTTTACTTTAACATTCTATAAAACCGTAAAGGATCTGTTTCTCCAAAAACTGTTATCAGAAGTCCACCCGCAAACAGCGTTCACATTAAACAACATTCCTTGTAACAAATGTTTTCAATAAGCGTTTTCTTTTCCAGAGGGTTGTTTACAATGAAAACTGTAAATGGAATTACCTCCAAATGGGATGTTATAAGCAGGATGTATTTGTATACCCATGATGATATTGACACGGGCGGAGTGTCAATATAACCAAAAGGGATATAATCAGGTTGTTTTGATATGGGGTAGTTAGCGGTAAACAGTCATTGGCCTCGACAGGGATATTGTTTTCAATTTACTATTTCCACTGGATAAGTATAATGCTTTGACATTTTCTATGGACTACAGAAGTCATAATGGTGAGGTTCTATGATCAACAGGGCATGTGTAGTTTGGTAGCTCCATGGCTTCAATAACTCTGATGCAGCCCAATATAGAGCAGTGTTGGCCAACTAATGGTTGGGGAACCATATGTGGCTCCTGTCACGTTTCTCTTAAGGTGGTCATAACATTACTGTATCTTGTCAACAGGGTAAGAATTATATGTCTGACAGATGACGGTAGGCTGTCAGTGTCACTTAACTTTTGGGTTAGGATCCCAAAAAAAGACACATAGAACACGACCCGTGTAGATTTATATATACCGTTGAGTTGCTTCTTAGCTCTTGCGAATTTTATGGAGAAAAGAGTGGTGCGTTCCTCAATGATTGCCTCAAGTGTTCCTCAACCAATAGTCAGAGAACCATAGGTAGATCCCATCAAGTTTTTCCACAGGTGTTGGCAGCAGTAGATACAATTGTGAAGCCATTATGTTGGGCATGTTCTTACTGACTCTTGGCTGCAGGTTTAAAACCATCTGACTGGCGGATAACAGGAGGCACACAACATTACAAAAACTTGGCACATAGTTCAGTGTTAAGCAGGTCACACCGATGGTTGGTGTCATTTAGCACCTGGGACCGAATCAAATAACAGGCACATGGTACTACAATAAACTTCTAAACTTGGTTACATGATCAGTGGTTATGAACTTGTAGTTATATGATCAATACAACCTATGTAGCACTTTTTTGTTGCTCCACATCTTGCATGATTTGTATGATGCACACTTTATAGCAGTGGTCTCCATCTTATGGTTTGGGAATCATATGAGGCTTCTCTCAAGTTTATACCAAGCTGTTGGCAGCTGCTGATACTATTGTACGCCCATAACATTGGGGAATGGGGATCTCATAAAGTTACTGACACTTGGCATTAGGGTGCCCTTGTGTCTGCCTTTGACCATAGATGTAACTACCACGGTAGTAGGCAAACCAAATGTTAATGAGGCCCATCAGCCTCCACTTATAGATAGGATACTTATAGATCATTGTGGAAAATTGAAAGGTAGAGTAAAAAAGGCAGTGGAAATTTGGATGCAGATCTCTGATAGACCAAGAATATGAGGAAGAAATACAAAATACTAAGTGCACTTAAGAAATAAGAAATATATGAGCTTGAAGGCTATAGACACCTGACTTTATTTTTATTGTTTATTTGCTTGAACTAATTTACCTAGTTGGTTGTCTTGCTGCTTCTGACAAAGATTCAACAGCACACTGTTCCTGTCGCGAACTGCCGTCATCTTTCCTTTATGCTCTAATCCTCCCTTCTCTAAGTGTTAGAGATAGCAGCATGGAGAGGGAGAAAATTGTACACAGCCGGTCAGAGTGTGGAGAGGGAGGAAAGCATCCAAGTCTTTAGGGATGGCAGATCATAAATTTCCCTTTTAGGATTAATAAATCTATCCAATTGAATCCAATCACACAGGCTGTACAGTATCAGAGTGTAGATAAGGATGAAAGCACAGAGCCGTCTGTAGGGGGAGATCACACAGGCTGTGTAGAAGGGGGAGG
The DNA here is from genome assembly GCF_050947455.1 of Rhinoderma darwinii. Classification (NCBI taxonomy): domain Eukaryota; kingdom Metazoa; phylum Chordata; class Amphibia; order Anura; family Rhinodermatidae; genus Rhinoderma; species Rhinoderma darwinii. Next base: position 9,335,612 of record NC_134687.1, read on the forward strand.
AAGGGGAGGAGAATCACACACTCCTCATCATCAGTGTCTGTCAGTACAAGGGAGAAGAGATCCCTCATGGGCTGTAGAAGGGTAAAACAGTACAGGGATGAAGCTGTGCTGATACATGAGAATAAGTGAAGGTAGCAGCTTTTTGATTCACAGAACTCACATCCAGCATATATTTCTGGAAGGGACACGTCAGCACGATTTAATTGTGAAACTAGGAGCAGGTTGTAAACTGCATATAAGGGGATCTGAAAATAAATGAAAGAAAGAAAATTGCAGTTTGAAACTTTTTCAACTCGAGGCAATCACTAACAAATGTAAAAATCATTTGTTCCATGTCAAAGTTGTCTATAGCCTTTAGTTCCCTGGCTGTTGAAGATGTGTATGGTGTAGTGGGACCCCTATAACAAGTTTTGCTATGGATCACATGGTTTCTTGTTATTTTCCTGCCTGTGATCTAGGGATTGTTCACTGAGTAACAAAGTAATGACTCTACAGGAGAACCTACAGTTAGGTCCAGAATTATTTAGACAGTGACACAAGTTTTGGCATTTTAGCTGTTTACCAAATCATATTGAATATCCAGTTATATAATCAGTATGGGCTGAACGTGCAGACTCTCAGCTTTAATTTGAGGGTATTCACATCCTAATTTGAGGAAGAGTTTAGGAATTACAGCTTTTTAATATGTAGCTGCCGCTTTTTTAACGGACCAAAGGTAATTGGACAATTATCTCTAAAGCTATTTAATGGGGTGCATGGGCTATTTCCTTATTAATCCACCATAAATTAAGCAGGTAAAAGGTCTGGAGTTTATTCCAGGTGCGACATTTGCATTTGGAAGCTGTTGCTGTGAATCCACAACATGAGGTCAAAGGAGCTCTCAATGCAAGTGAAACCGACCATCGTTAAGCTGAAAAAAATGAAGAAATCCATCAGAGAGAAGCACAAATGTTAGGAGTGGCCAAATCAACAATTTGGTACATTATTGAAAAAAAAGAGCGCACTGGTGAACTCATGAACTCCAAAAGGCCTGGACATCCACGGAAGACAACAGTGGATGATCACAGAATCCTTTCCATGGTGAAGAAAAACCCCTTCACAACATCTACCCAAGTGAAGAACATTCTCCTGGAAGTAGGTGGATCAGTATCTAAGTCTACCATAAAGAGAAGACTTCATGAGAGCATAATACAGAGGAGTCACCACAAGGTGCAAACCATTAATCAGCCTCAAAAATAGAAAGGCCAGATTAGACTTTGCCAAACAACATGTAAAGAAACCGCCCAGTTCTGGAATAGCATGAAACTAAGATCAACCTGGACCACAATGATGGCAGGAAGAAAGCATGGAGAAGGCTTGGAATGGCTCATGATCCAAAGCCATCACATCCCCTGTAAAACATGGTGGAGGCAGTGTGATGGCATGGTGGGGGCAGTGTGTTGGCATGGTGGGGGCGGTGTGATGGCATGGTGGGGGCAGTGTGATGGCATGGTGGGGGCAGTGTGATGGCATGGTGGGGGCGGTGTGATGGCATCGTGGGGGCGGTGTGATGGCATGGTGGGGGCAGTGTGATGGCATGGTGGATAAATGAAATCATTTTATAAAAAGTCTTTAAAGTTTCTGACTTTAAAACATTCAAATTATAGTCTAGGTCATGGAAGAGTTCAATAATAAGAAGAACTAAATCAATGCATCTCACAGCAAGTCTAATAATACACTAAAATGCCAGAATGATGAGTGATGTCATTGCTCCAGTGAAGTCAGATAGTGACCCAACGAGCTAAAGTAATAATGTCAGACAAGTCTCTTGTTACATAGTGTCTACATGTCATTGCAATCATCATTTGTTACAATGTGCTAAATAACGACAGACAACTCCAGATGTCATTTGTGGTAGATAGAGACTGTTTTTCTAGTGACAGAAATATAAATAGTTTACCCAATTCATAAGACAACCTGGAGAAGGAATGTCACCCAAAGAAGGTTGAAGTCAGACTTAAAGAGTCCATTAATTCAGTGCACAAGTTGATTTTAGATCAAATTAATTCTCATTATATTATTATCCCAATATAATGACTCAGGCCCCATGCACACGACCGCAGGATCAACGTAGACACGGTCCACAATTACAGACCCATTAATTTCTACTGACCATGGACACCTTCCCGTATATTTGCGGGAAGGTGTCCGGGTCGTAGAAAGCCTCCGCAAATGGGACATGTCTTATCTCTTGCTTTTTATGGACCTTTCTCCCAAAGTTTATATGGGAGCAAGGGTTGAAAACGCGGGTGGATGTCCGCGGCTCCCAGCAGCCGGCCGTGCCCATGAGGCCCCAGGTTTAGGTCTGATGTACATAGCAGAGCATTGTGCATGGAACCTGTATGGCGGTGGGCCTGTGTGACTCCTAAATAAAGAGCCATACAGTCTTTTTGCACTGCCGTACAGGTTCTGTATGACTCCATGTGTACGGAGATGTATTTCCAGAGAAGCAATGTCGTACTTATGGCGTCCAATAGAACATGCCCAATTTTTTTCCTGCCGGATTCGTACAAGGAACGACAATGTAAAACTCCTTGTGCCTCTGTATGAAATCATAAGTCGAAAGAGTTCAAGACGCTTCACCGCTGATGACCTTCCACCTGTCTGCTCCTACTACTCAATAATCAGACCCTGCTTCTGGCTTTTGCCAATTTCCTTCATTCCATCAATTTTGGTCCTATGCTTGTGGAAGACCTCCAGCACGCAAGTAAAGATATCAGATCTTGACCTGGCCACCATCTTTTCCATTTAACCTCTTTGATCTTCCTAAAGCCTGAATCAGACGACTATACAGCAGCCACATTTTAGCTTCCGTAATATGGCCGCATGCCCCGGCTTGAACCAACAGTATCATATATTCCTATGATGCTCTTAGTTCAGATCATTAGACCTGTGGTTAACCCAGGACTTGCGGCCATAACACAGCCGTTAATATTTTGACCCTTCAGAATGAGGCCTTGCTACATACTGTCCTTCCATCTTTCGATCTTCCAATGCCCCTAGTGTAACATCTAGTGCTTATGAATGGCCATTTCAAAGGACCCCATGTTCTTCCTAGAACTATTTGTAGACGCCTGCTATGGTAGGGATGACAAAGTCCCTATAAATAGATGCCGATTGTGCCCTTTTTTTACGCTGGACCAAGCACTTCAACACCGTAAAGACAGGACAAAACCCAACAGATTGCAAAAAGTCTAGAGATCCAATCATAGACTCCTAAAGAAGGAATATCACATGTATATTATGTTACGTTCTGCGTAGGGCTTGTGGGTTTTTTCCATAAAACTTCCCATTACTAAATTACTTTACATACTAGTCTAAGAGTGTGGGTGGTCTCAGACTATGTCCTTTCTTCCACTCATTTGATATTCCTGATTATCCCCTCGCTTCTGCATACAAGTCATATACATTACATCCAAGTGATGTGTTTGTCTGCAAGTCTAGAATGATGACCAGTTAAAGTGAATGGGACAAAATATTAATGGCAAAACAGAACCGAATGCAGCCGTCCGGCTCCAATTGATACATTAGTCTCTTGGGTTCCATCCTATGATGCCACTATGGTTGTCTGCCAAGTGACTCACTATACATATTTTCAATGCATGTAATGATGATGGTCCGGTGACTGGAGATTTACTGCTATGTTACATAGGGTTGTGACACTCCGAGAAGATGGAACCCACCACTATTGATAGAGAACAGGAGGAAGTCTAGCACCACCTGCCTACGTGATCAAAGAAGTTAATTCCAGTGGTTGGTTCCCACTGATGTAACGTCTGTATCGTAGAAGTGGACTCTTAAATCTCAGTTATTAGGTAATGACAAGGAATCGCAAGGGACTTCATAAGTCTCTTTCCTTTTCTCAATCAATTTCCTTTATGATGTTTTGTTCCCTTCACTGTTATTTTTCTCCACGTTTTACTTGACTTTGGCTGACATTTCTTGAGTTATCTCCTTTCTGGAGCATTTAAGTCGTTGATGCTTATTTTCTTTCAGATCGTAAAACTCTAGATGTTCTCATGTACAAAAAGTTGGGATCTTTATAACTTTCATGATGCGGACAAACAGTAACCACATGACATGAATATGAGGTGGATATATATCAACACTGAGAATAGGTAAGTGACCAAGTAATCGAAAAGACCCCTAAAATATGGCCAGACTGGCAGGGGTGTCATCAAATCCATGGCTTAAAGGTTTTCTCAGTTTGTCTGACTGCCAGGAGGGAAGGGAAAACTGGGTGATCGAGTGACAGACAAATTAGTCCCATAAAATCTAGTATGGCTGACAATAATAGTTGTCTGACCTATCCCAGAAACTTAAGGTGGGAGAAGACCAGAGCCCACATGGCTGAACTTACAGAAGAAAGGCACATATACACACATTTAGTCCCCATATGGATTGGGGAGCATAAACAAAATGTAGCCCACTTTAACTCCTTCTTACTCTGCACCATACCTTCACGGAGCTGACGGCTGGTAGTTCCCGCACATAGTCAAAAATGTACGTCGTGGGGATGGCAGTGGCCTGGGAGCTGAGCACGCGCCATTAGCAGTGGGTGTCAGCCGTAACATACAACGGCCGGTAAAGGAGATAACTCAGATTTTGTCTGTTTAACCTCTTGGATGCAGTAGTCAATAGTGTTGTAGCACCTAAGAGGTTTTATAGAGGGAGAAGGCTCCCTCTGTAAACCCATAGGTCCCATAGGTGTTCCCGTGATGTGATCGCGAAGTGCCGATGGGTTGCCATGGCAGCCGGGGGCCTAACAAAAGACAGAGGCAGGGCCTTCTAGGCTGCCTGTTGTTAGAATGCGGACATGCATAATACATTGCAGAACATAAATAGTATGTAGCGCTATCATACGTTAACAAAAATATTAAGTATATATATATAGAAAAAAGTAAAAATATATTAAAAAAATAATAATTTTCCCTTACAAAGATGCTTTATTAGAGGGGAAAAATATATGAAAGAAACAATACAAAATTCCTATTACTGTCTCGCTAATGACCTATACTATGAAATAAATGCATTATTTATTGCGCACGGTGAACGGCGTAACAAAGACAAATTGGCAGAATTGTTGGTTTTTGTTCATCTCGCTTCCCAAATAAAGGAATAAAAAGTAAAAAAACAAACATTGTATGGACCCCAAAAAAGTAGCAATAAAAGATACAGCTCGTCCCTCAAAAAAAAAAAAGCAGTAACGCAGCCCTGTCGACAGAAAAATTAAACTGTTATAGGACTTGGTATGAAGCAGAAAAATATATATTTTTTAAAAGTGTTCTTATTGCGCAAAAGTAGTAAAACATAAAAAAAACTGTATCGATTTCATATCGCAATAATCTTATCGACCTGCAGAATAACGTTATCATGTTTTATTTACCGCCCGGCAAATAAAAAAGTTACGGCTTTCGGAATACATAGATGAAACGGAGTCCTTAAGGGCGAAACTCTGCTGCGTAATTAAGGGGTTAAGTCCAGCATTGCTTGTCGACGGGAAGATAAGCTTATGAGACAAAGCTATTCGAGCAAATGAGCGCTTCTACAATAAATGTGAACGGAAGCTGATGCAACACGTAAACTCGGCACGTAACCCCATTCGTCATATGATCCCAAACCCTCCGACCGAAGCGCAGCATCGGTTTACAGCAAACTCATCAATTTAAGTTTTTGTTTTTTTATCCCTTATGGATACACAAGTCCGAAATGCAGTATATTGTATCAGTGAGCTCAAGACACCCTTCAAATAAACTAATTTATGACTTCTGGTAAAATAGTGTTGGGTCCACTGACACTCCATGCCGATGACTACCAGATGGAGTACAACAAAGGATCTCCAATTCCCTTTGTTGTCAGAGTAAAGGGTGAACTTCCTAAACGATTGCTATTTCAGTTAATCACCGCGTACGAGGCCAAGGACACAGGCGTGAAGTAGACTATGAAAGTATTCACCTTGCAGTCCCAGATAAGAATTCTGGGACACCAGGCGGCCGCAGCACCTGTTTTCTATTTTTCTATATTTTAGTGATGGAGAAGATAAAAATGTAGGAGGAAAAATACATAAAGATGCTGGTGGTTTTATTCATTAGAACAATTGTAATGAAGAGCAGATGCCTCGAGGGGAGAAGACTCCTGAAAGGCTCAGCGCAGCCGGAGGGTTCACATATTATACAGAGGGCAATGTCAATTATCATCTATTACTATTATAGGAATATTGTGAAGTCAACAAAGAATGAGGCGACCATTAAAAGGCAAAGAAGGAGTCTAACAACTTCCGAACTCCAAAGAAACTCCTAATATTCTCCATCATTTACAGAAGGATTCCTTTTAATACACTTTCCAACGACTAAGTAACCTCTTTTTGGCAAGAAAGAGAAACAGCAAAATAAATATCAATACATATATAGCAGAAAAAGTCATAGTTATACCAGCATGCTCAATATCACTATATACAATCATCTTGTGTATATAATTATATATGTACAGCTGGTATAAGTTATATATCTTCTTGTATATAGTGATATGGAGCATGCTGGTATAACCTGGGTATCTCCTGTATATAATTATATATGTACAGCTGGTATAAGTTATACATCTTCATGTATATAGTGATATGGAACATGCTGGTATAACCTGGGTATATTCTGTATATAATTATATATGTACAGCTGGTATAAGTTATACATATTCTTGTATATAGTGATATGGAACATGCTGGTATAACCTGGGTATCTTCTGTATGTAATTATATATGTACAGCTGGTATAAGTTATACATATTCTTGTATATAGTGATATGGAACATGCTGGTATAACCTGGGTATCTTCTGTATGTAATTATATATGTACAGCTGGTATAAGTTATATATCTTCTTGTATATAGTGATATGGAGCATGCTGGTATAACCTGGGTATATTCTGTATATAATTATATATGTACAGCTGGTATAAGTTATACATCTTCTTGTATATAGTGATATGGAGCATCCTGGTATAACCTGGGCATCTTCTGTATATAATTATATATGTACAGCTGGTATAAGTTATACATCTTCTTGTATATAGTGATATGGAGCATGCCGGTATAACCTGGGTATCTTCTGTATATAATTATATAGGTACAGCTGGTATAAGTTATACATCTTCTTGTATATAGTGATATGGAGCATGCTGGTATAACCTGGGTATCTACTGTATATAATTATATATGTACAGCTGGTATAAGTTATACATCTTCTTGTATATAGTGATATGGAGCATGCTGGTATAACCTGGGTATCTTCTGTATATAATTATATAGGTACAGCTGGTATAAGTTAAACATCTTCTTGTATATAGTGATATGGAGCATGCTGGTATAACCTGGGTATCTCCTGTATATAATTATATATGTACAGCTTGTATAAGTTATACATCTTCTTGTATATAGTGATATGGAGCATGCCGGTATAACCTGGGTATCTTCTGTATATAATTATATATGTACAGCTGGTATAAGTTATACATCTTCTTGTATATAGTTATATGGAGCACGCTGGTATAACCTGGGCATCTTCTGTATATAATTATATATGTACAGCTGGTATAAGTTATACATCTTCTTGTATATAGTGATATGGAGCATGCTGGTATAACCTGGGTATCTACTGTATATAATTATATATGTACAGCTGGTATAAGTTATACATCTTCTTGTATATAGTGATATGGAGCATGCTGGTATAACCTGGGTATCTTCTGTATATAATTATATATGTACAGCTGGTATAAGTTATACATCTTCTTGTATATAGTTATATGGAGCATGCTGGTATAACCTGGTTATGTTCTGTATATAATTATATATGTACAGTTGGTATAAGTTATACATCTTCTTGTATATAGTGATATGGACTATGCTGGTATAACCTTGGCATCTTCTGTATATAATTATATATGTACAGCTGGTATAAGTTATACATCTTCCTGTATATAGTGATATGGAGCATGCTGGTATAAGCTGGGTATCTTCTGTATATAATTATATATGTACAGCTGATATAAGTTATACGTCTTCTTGTGTATAGTGATATGGAGCATGCTGGTATAACCTGGGTATCTTCTGTATATAATTATATATGTACAGCTGGTATAAGTTATACATCTTCTTGTATATAGAGATATGGAGCATGCTGGTATAACCTGGGTATCTTCTGTATATAATTATATATGTACAGCTGGTATCACTTATATCAGCTGCACATATATAATTATATACAGAAGATACCCAGGTTATACCAGCATGCTCCATATCACTATATACAAGAAGATGTATAACTTCTACCAGCTGTACATATATAATTATATACAGAAGATACCCAGGTTAAACCAGCATTCTCCATATCACTATATACAAGAAGATGTATAATTTATACCACTTGTACATATAGAATTATATACAGAAGATGCCCAGGTTATACCAGCATGCTCCATATCACTATATCAAATAAGATATATAACTTATACCAGCTGTACATTTATAATTATATACAGAAGATACCCCGGTTATACCAGCATGCTCCATATCACTATATACAAGAATATATATAACTTATATCAGCTGTACATATATAATTATATACAGAAGATACCCAGGTTATACCAGCATGCTCCATATCACTATATCCAAGAAGATATATAACTTATACCAGCTGTACATTTATAATTATATACAGAAGATACCCAGGTTATACCACCATGCTCTATATCACTATATACAAGAAGATGTATAACTTATACCAGCTGTACATATATAATTATATACAGAAGATACCCAGGTTATACCAGCATGCTCCATATCACTATATACAAGGAGATGTATAACTTATACCAGCTGTACATATATGATTATATACAGAAGATACCCAGGTTATACCAGCATGCTCCATATCACTAAATACAAGGAGATGTATAACTTATACCAGCTGTACATATATAATTATATACAGAAGATGCCCAGGTTATACCAGCATAGTCCATATCACTATATACAAGAAGATGTATAACTTATACCAGCTGTACATATATAATTATATACAGAAGATACCCAGGTTATACCAGCATGCTCCATATCACTGTATACAAGAAGATGTATAACTTATACCAGCTGTACATATATAATTATATACAGGAGATACCCGGGTTATACCAGCATGCTCCATATCACTATATACAAGAAGATGTATAACTTATACCAGCTGTACATATATAATAATATACAGAAGATACCCAGGTTATACCAGCATGCTCCATATCACTATATACAAGGAGATGTATAACTTATACCTGCTGTACATATATAATTATATACAGAAGATGCCCAGGTTATACCAGCATGCTCTATATCACTGTATACAAGAAGATGTATAACTTATACCAGCTGTACATATATAATTATATACAGAAGATACCCAGGTTATACCAGCATGCTCCATATCACTATATACAAGAAGATGTATAACTTATACCAGCTGTACATATATAATTATATACAGAAGATACCCAGGTTATACCCGCATACTCCATATCACTATATACAGGAAGATGTATAACTTATACCAGCTGTGCATATATAATTATATACAAAAGATACCCAGGTTACACCAGTATGCTCCATATCACTATATACAGGAAGATGTATAACTTATACCAGCTGTACATGTATAATTATATACAGAAGATACCCAGGTTATACCGGCATGCTCCATATCACTATATACAAGAATATGTATAACTTATACCAGCTGTACATATATAATTACATACAGAAGATACCCAGGTTATACCAGCATGCTCCATATCACTATATACAAGAAGATGTGTAACTTATACCAGCTGTACATATATAATTATATACAGAAGATACCCAGGTTATACCAGCATGCTCCATATCACCATATACAAGAAGATGTGTAACTTATACCAGATGTACATATATAATTATATACAGAAGATACCCAGGTTATACCAGCATGCTCCATATCACCATATACAAGAAGATGTGTAACTTATACCAGCTGTACATATATAATTATATACAGAAGATGCCCAGGTTATACCAGCATGCTCTATATCACTGTATACAAGAAGATGTATAACTTATACCAGCTGTACATATATAATTATATACAGAAGATACCCAGGTTATACCAGCATGCTCCATATCACTATATACAAGAAGATGTATAACTTATACCAGCTGTACATATATAATTATATACAGAAGATACCCAGGTTATACCCGCATACTCCATATCACTATATACAGGAAGATGTATAACTTATACCAGCTGTGCATATATAATTATATACAAAAGATACCCAGGTTATACCAGTATGCTCCATATCACTATATACAGGAAGATGTATAACTTATACCAGCTGTGCATATATAATTATATACAAAAGATACCCAGGTTATACCAGTATGCTCCATATCACTATATACAGGAAGATGTATAACTTATACCAGCTGTACATGTATAATTATATACAGAAGATACCCAGGTTATACCGGCATGCTCCATATCACTATATACAAGAATATGTATAACTTATACCAGCTGTACATATATAATTACATACAGAAGATACCCAGGTTATACCAGCATGCTCCATATCACTATATACAAGAAGATGTGTAACTTATACCAGCTGTACATATATAATTATATACAGAAGATACCCAGGTTATACCAGCATGCTCCATATCACCATATACAAGAAGATGTGTAACTTATACCAGATGTACATATATAATTATATACAGAAGATACCCAGGTTATACCAGCATGCTCCATATCACCATATACAAGAAGATGTGTAACTTATTCCAGCTGTACATATATAATTATATACAGAAGATACCCAGGTTATACCAGCATGCTCCATATCACTATATACAAGAAGATGTGTAACTTATACCAGCTGTACATATATAATTATATACAGAAGATACCCAGGTTATACCAGCATGCTCCATATCACCATATACAAGAAGATGTGTAACTTATACCAGATGTACATATATAATTATATACAGAAGATACCCAGGTTATACCAGCATGCTCCATATCACCATATACAAGAAGATGTGTAACTTATACCAGCTGTACATATATAATTATATACAGAAGATACCCAGGTTATACCAGCATGCTCCATATCACCATATACAAGAAGATGTGTAACTTATACCAGCTGTACATATATAATTATATACAGAAGATACCCAGGTTATGCTGTTCGTATCGCGGCTTACCGCTCGTTTAATATACCCAGGTTATACCAGCATGCTCCATATCACTATATACAAGAAGATGTATAACTTATACCAGTTGTACATATATAATTATATACAGAAGATACCCAGGTTATACCAGAATGATATGGTGGATAAGGATTTCTATTACCGGTTTTACTATGGTGCCTCGTGGCTCCTTGATACATTTCTTTTCAGCTGCATTGAATATTGGACTGGCTTTCCTTGGGTCGACCAGAAAAGCTGATACTGTGGTTTCTTTCTAAGGCTTTGTTCACGTCTGTGTCAGGGCTCCGTTCAGACGATCCGTCTGAGCTTTCTGTCAGAACGGAGCCCTGACTGACCCAAACGGAAACCATAGTTTGACATCACCATTGATTTCAATGATGACGGATCCGGTGCCAATAGTCTCCATTTGTCTCACTTGTGCAAGGGTTCCATTGTTTTGACAGAATCAATTACCTGTTTTGAGCCCATTCTACATATGAAATAAAGAATTTCCTATTTAATGAGAATTATTAGTGGGGGCACAATATGTGGCTGGGGGAGTAAAAGTATGAGTCCAAATACTGCATATTGAGCAGCTTTTGTCTGAAATACAAAATAAATACATGCTTGGCATTTTACTTAACCCCCCCCCCCCCACCCCGTTCCCCAATCCTCCATTGTTTTCTGTTCAAAAGCAATCTGAAGAATCTGAAAGTTAATTCTCTGTTTCCTGAGAAGTTTTCAATTGTCTATAATTACCCTTATTAAGAGTCTTGTATCATGACATATGTTCTTGTTAGTTTTGGCCACTGTCACCCTTTGAATGGAGCTGGAAACTGAAGATGCATTCAGAGTAGAAAGTCATGAAAAACAGTAAGGCCCCATGCACAGGACCATGCCCGTAATCACAGTCCGTGATTATGGGCACGGCCGGTCGCCGATGGCCGTGGAGAGCCAGCCGCATTTGCGGGCCATGCTCCCATATAAAGTATGGGAGCACGGTCCGTAAAACGAAAAAATAGGACATATCCTATCTTTTGCAGAGCCTTTCTACGGCACGGACACCTTCCTGTAAATATACGGGAAGGTGTCCGTCGGCCATTGAAATGAATGGTAATTACGGACTAAATCTACGGTCGTGTGCATGGTGCCTAAGAGTGTAGCTGGAGAACTGCATACTCGCGGAGTCCATATTCTTCCTCTTTGTAGTCAGTTAATCCAATTGTCAAATATATCGTCTAAATTTATTGATTATCACGGGACAGTGTCGCCCCTTTCTCAAAAGCTTTCCAAAAATTTTTTGCTACCGGGAAAGGGACAATATCATACTCCGGCATAACCTTACATGTATTATTCTCAGGCAGTATTGAAACAAATTCTACAATTGTACAATTTATCATGTACCACTGGGGTACACTAACATTCAATAAATATTTAAGGGGGCAAATTTCCATTGGTCACAAGCAACATATTCATCTTTACTGGTCCGATTATTAAGGGTTGTCTCGATACACATAGGGTTGATATATTGCTATCAACATTCGATCAGTGGTCCACCTGTTGTGATCCGCGCATAAGGCAAGAAACAAGTGGCTCCGGTTCTAGAAGAGCTGTGTTTATTTTGGGGTCTACTTGACTTTCTTCAGAGAAAGAGCAGAGCCAACAGGAGAATAAATGGCACATCACTTTCCAAGAGTTGCTGCCTCTTTGTTTTAGCGATCAGTAGGGGTCGCATTGGTCGAACCTCCACCGATTGGACATTGATAGTATATCCTAGTGATATACCATCACTGTATAAACAACTGCTTTAACTTTTATGGTAATGTGTATGACTACCCTAAGGGGGCACTTACTGATTTACATGACGGATATGGATTCATGATAGCCTTATAGAAATAAAGTAAGAATTCAAAAGTGTGAAAAAATTGTGTAAGAACATCCGGAATGGAAGCAAATTTGTTTGGTTAAAAATCACCCCCATAGACTATAAGGGGCAAATGGATTTTCATAGTATTAAGCGCAAGCACCGAAAATATTTTTACCCAATACCTTCATTATCAATAATAGATAGATGATTTATCTCTACTAAGATCTAAATTAAATATCATAGAACTGTTCTCAAGAGTTGACAAATATAATATATAATAATACACATAAAACATAATAATACAGTTACCTATACAATCGTGGTTATGACTAGAAGATTCTTCATTATATTCTTATTATACACAAGTATTAAAGGCTTTTAAGATGACCTGGGACTTACTGTTCCCACCAGAGGTTCCCAGTTCTCTATTGTCTGTGGACTTTAAGGAGAAATACTCTTCTATCAATTATACTCACTTGGGGTAAATATCTAGTACAGTTTTTTTGAAGGTTGAATATCTACTTAAGTTCGGGAGTTCCAAGTTTTCGAGGTCATAATATCTGTCCTAATACCTGTAGCACCGGCAGTAGTCAGAACCCATATTAAATTCTTGTGCAGAATATGATTTTACACGGGTTGGGTTTACTAAGCAAAAGTCAAAAAGGGGCATGGGCCAGGGCGGCAAAATGACAGAGCCAAATGGACCACAATCCTGGAGATTTGCTATTGAAGTCTAACTTTTTGTATTGTTTTATATTCATGTATATAGGAGTTTTTATTGCCTAGTCCCCAAGAATCCACATAGAGTGGTCTAAGTAGGTCTTGAAGTCTATAATTATTTGTCCATCTTTGCTGTATGTGTATCTTGGTTCATGCTTGGCCTTAGAAAAGTCTTAGTATGATCAAAAATCATGGTGTCAATGAATATAGGGAGAAAACACATCCAAATAGCTCCACTTGAAGAGGACCTGTCACTAGGTTATATAAGTTGAACTGGTTATTTGACCTGAATATGGCTGTCTCCCTGATTCCATAGGCATTTTTCTTTTTTTTCCTGGACCTCCCCGTTCCAGAGATATGGCCCACTGTTGTGTTGGCTCTCTATATGCAAATTTGCTGTAGTTAGCCAACAGGGAGTGAACTACCTCCAAGCTGCCTCACACTGATTGGTCAGCATCACCGGCAGGCGAGCTAGCTCCACCCCGTTGGCTAACTACAGCAAATTAGCATAGAGGAAGCCAACACAACTGTGGACCATATCTATGGAACGGGGAGGTCCAGGAAAAAAAAGGAAAAACAGCACTGGAATCAGGTAGACAGCGCTATTCAGGTCAGTCAACCATTTTAACTTATATGACCTAGTGACAGGTTCTCTGAGATTTTTTCTGGTGAAGTTATAAGCCATCCTCTGATTGGTTGGTACAACAGGCACTACCATCAATACCTCTACAGGCCAATGTTCATAAAGGTGTGCAGAACATCAGATCACGTTACACATTTCCAATACGACTGAGTGCTTCATATTTTTCAATATTTCACTTTCAAAATAAAATTTTACCAAATGGACATTTTCTATTCCCGATCTGCAATACAGATCTTTATTTTTTTCACTATCGACTCTCCGAATATTGGTCAAATAGGTATCTGTAGACAAGTAGGTTTTTATGGTATTTTTTTCAAATTTTCCCCTATAAATCAGTTCTATTGAAGCAACCACCAGCAGTCTGTAAAGATTTTATTAAGGAAGACAATTTGGCAACCAAGTCATAATTACAAGCCAGTTTAAGAGCTAACATGCTCATAGCAGGCAAAGGTCACTGATTCTGCCGACGCTAAGGTTCCTGTCCTGCTCTGTAAGTACTTTGAACCTGACCCTGAAGAATCAGTCTTGATTTATTAAGAGCGGTGTGATCCTTTAACCTGGTATATAGGAGGGAATTTATTAAGATTAGTGTTCCACATGCCAGACTTAATATAAATAAATTTAATAAATGTAATAAATTAGGTGCATCTCGAAAGGGAAATCTCATTGCTGGCATATATTTTCAAAATAATTTCCACCAGTTTTTGGCGTAAATTATTCCGTAAAGCTCTGCCCATCTTTTAGAAAAGTAGCGTAAGCCATGGAAACGGCACAAATTGCAAATTGCGACTTTTTCTGCAGTTTGCGACTGGTAATGAATTCCCCATAGCGTTTCATTATATAGCTAGTAACCATTGTTCTCGTTACACAGATGTTGTGTCTTCACAGAATAAAAAATTGCCTCTATATGTATACCGCTCCTCTTCTTCCCTTCCGGCTCCCTCATCACTCCAGCGCCGCTCATACAAGGACCTGACGCCGGGCAGCGTCAGGACGTTGTATGTGATGCAGCACTGATGACGTTGAAGTGCTGCATCGCATATAGCAAGGGACAAAAGGAGCGCTGAGGAGGGTCTGTGTGTTTTTTTTTTGCCGAATGGGTGGAATATATGGCGCATGGCCGCAGTCATTGCACCACAGTCGTGGTGCACGGCACGGCCGAAAGATTCAACACATTTATTAAGAGGCTTTTGCTTCTTAATAAATGTGTCAGAGTTTGCTCCAAATTTTAAGTCTAATAAGGATGGAGTATAAAACGCCAGTCCTAATAAATTCCCCCCTTTGTCATGTTCCTCAGATCATTTCTGAACAATGTTTCCAGTGTGGCGGGGGATTTATACATCTGACAGTGGGCACCGCCATTAGGAAATACTGTGACCAGTGGCGTAGCTATAGGGGTCGCAGCGGTCGCAATTGCGACCGGGCCCCGAAGCCAGGGGGCCCACGGCCCACCGCACCACATCAATAAAAAGTTACTATAGTAACTCGGGCCGCGGGCCCCTGTTACTATAGTAACTGACTGTAATTACCTTCCTGGTTCCGTATCGCAGCGGAGGTCCTGACGTCAAGCGTTGTGCGCAGAGCATGACGTCACAACGCTATGCGCCGCGCACAACATCGAGAGGACAGAACTTCCGCCGCGCCTGAACAGGAAGGTAAGATTAGTATCCCTGACTGCTAAAGCTGATTGGTGGGGTCCGACTCCCGGGAGCCGGCCGATCAGCTGTTTTGAAGGGGCCGCAGCACTCGTACGAGAGCTGCTTCCCCTTTATTACGGTCACACTGTGAATAAGTGTCGGCGATTCACAGTGTGAGCGAGTGGTGAAATGAAGGGGAAGCAGCTCTCGTACCAGCGCTGCGGCCCCTTCAAAACAGCTGATTGGCCGGCTGCCGGGAGACGGACCCCGACACATCAGCTATTGATGGCCTATCCTGAGGATAGGCCATCAATGTTTAGGGACTGGATAACCCCTTTAAGCCTATCAGATTGTGTGATGCTGTCTGCTGAGCCCTGTATCTAAGCCAATCACATGGTAGGTTTAGATACAGAGCCCCAGCACACAGTAATCTTATACTGTATAAGATTACTGTCTGCTGGACCCTGTATCTAAGCCTACCTTGTGGTAGGCTTAGATACAGGGTCCCACAGACAGTATCACACATGGGCCCTGTATATAAGCCTAACACATGTGTTACTAATCATTTTTTGTGTGTTTTCTTACAGGTTCGGTCGTTGGACTACAGCGGATTCCAGGACTACTTCGATGACGGCTTTTTTTATTATTAATAAAATGATTAATGAGGGCTGTGTGGCTTTTTTTTATTTCAATAAAATATTTTTTCTATGTCTTTGTGGTTTTTTTTTTAAACTATATTAGTACCGCCTTAGTAATGGCCGCTGGCTGATTGACAGCATCCATTGCTAAGGCGGGGCTTAGTGTTAGCCGGTGCAGAGGGCAACACTAACACCCATTATTACCAGGGTACCCACCGCCACCAGGGGTGCTGGGAAGAGCCGGGTACGATCCAGTACCTGACCATCTGTAGTGATGGTTGGGCACCGGGGCAGCCGCAGGCTGGTATTATCAGGCATGGACAGGCCAGAAACAGTGGCCCTTCCCACCCTGGTAATGCTAGGCTGCTGCTTTGTTGTATCTGGCTGGTTATGCAAAATGGGGGGGACCCCACGACATTTAAAAAAAATTAAATAAAAAATAATTGGAAAGAACGATGTGGGGTCCCCCATAATTTTCATAACCAGCCAGAAACAACACAGCAGCAGCAGGCAGCATTACCAGGGTGGGAAGGGCAACTGTTTTTGGCCTTTCCCAGTCTAATACTACCAGCCTGCGGCTGCCCCGGTGCCTAACCGTCACTACAGATGGCCGGGTACTGGTTCGTACCCGGCTCTTCCCAGTAACCCTAGTGGCGGTGCGTACCGGGGTAATAATGGGAGTTAGTGTTAGCCTCTGCAGCTGCTAACATTAAGCCCTGCCTTAGTAATGGAGGTTGTCAATCAGCCGGCGGCCATTACTAAGGCGGTGATAATAAAGTTTAAAAAAAATACAAGCACATAGAAAAAATATTTTAATGAAATAAAAAAACACAACCCCCCATTAACCATTTTATTGAGAATAAAAAAAACGCTGACATTGAAGTCCTCGTATCCGAAGTCCAACAACCGAACCTGTAAAAAAAACACAAAGACACAAAAATAATTAGTAACACATAAAGAAGCAAAATTATTATTCTTACCTTTCCTGGGTCCAGTGCTGGAGCCGCAATGTCAGCGAGCTGGACCATGTATCTAATCCTATCATGTGTGATACTGTCTGCTGAGCGGTGTATCTAATCCGATCATGTGTGATACTGTCTGCTGATCCCTATATCTAATCCAATCATGTGTGATACTGTCTGCTGAGCCACTGTATCTAATCCTATCATGTGTGATACTGTCTGCTGAGCTACTGTATCTAATCCTATCATGTGTGATACTGTCTGCTGAGCTGTGTATCTAATCCTATCATGTGTGATACTGTCTGCTGAGCTGTGTATCTAATCCTATCATGTGTGATACTGTCTGCTGAGCCACTGTATCTAAGCATATCATGTGTGATACTGTCTGCTGAGCCACTGTATCTAAGCCTATCATGTGTGATACTGTCTGCTGAGCCACTGTATCTAATCCTATCATGTGTGATACTGTCTGCTGAGCCACTGTATCTAATCCTATCATGTGTGATACTTTCTGCTGAGCCACTGTATCTAATCCTATCCATAGTTTATAGGGTCGTAGTGTTAGGGGTATGTTCAGACGAGGGCGTCCGTAACGGCTGAAATTACGGGGATCTTTCAGCCTGAAAACATCCCCGTAATTTCAGCCGTTACGGCATGTGCAGGCGCTTGAACGCCGCGTCCATTACGGCCGTAATTAGCGCTGCTATTCATTGGAGTCAATGAATAACGGCTCCATTTACGGCCAAAGAAGTGACAGGTCACTTCTTTGACGCGGGCGTCTATTTACGCGCCGTCTTTTGACAGCGGCGCGTAAATATACGCCTCGTGTGAACAGACAAACGTCTGCCCATTGCTTTCAATGGGCAGATGTTTGTCAGCGCTATTGAGGCGCTATTTTCGGACGTCATTCGGGGCAAAAACGCCCGAATTACGTCCGTAAATAGGCCGTGTGAACATACCCTTATAGATATGCTATGCTGTCTCCTATACACACAAACATAATTTTTTTTTGGGCAGACACATATGTATTGGGGCTATTTCCCCTGCCATTTTAAGTCCTTAGTAACGCCCCCGGCTGCTAGTGCTGCATTGTTGGGTCACTTAGGAGATCCAGCGATGCTGCTGAAGGCTGCGGACCGTCGGCCATGATAAGTTTGCGGGGGGGGGCCCAATAAGAACTTTTGCATCAGGGCCCATGAGCCTTTAGCTACACCCCTGACTGTGACCATGAAGGGGGCACTTGTCTGCAGGAATGTTTAGGTCGGGGGTACATGTCCGATCCACATGAATGCCAGGACCCAAGGTTTCCCAGCAGAACATTGCCCAGAGAATCACACTGCCTCTGCCGCCTTGTCTTATTCCCATAATGCATCCTGGTGCCATCTCTTCCCAGGGTAAGCGACGCACGCGCACCCGGCCGTTCACATGATGTCAAATAAAACATAATTCATCAGACCAGGCCACCTTCTTCCATTGCTCCAGTTCTGCTGTTCACGTGCTCATTGTAGGAGCTTTCGGTGGTAGACAGGGGTCAGCATGGGCATTCTGATTGGTCTGCAGCTACGTGGTCCTATATACAGTCAAGCTGCAATGTTCTGCATGTTCTGACACCTATCATAACCAGCAGTGACTTTTTTTTTAGCAATTTGTGGTATAGTAGCTCTTCTGTGTGGACCAGACAGGCTAGTAATAGCTATTCATCCACAACAATGAGCCGTAGGCACCGATGACCCTGTTGCCGGTTCACCGGTTGTCCTTCCACAGGCCAATAGAGATAGGTACTAACCACTGCATACTGGGAACACCCCACAAGACCGGGAACACCCCACAAGACCGGCCGTTTTGGAGATGCTCTGACCCAGTCATCCAGCCATCACAATATTGTCCTTGTTAAAGTCACTCACATCCTTGCGTTTGCCCATTTTTCCTGCTTCCAAAACATAAATTCAAGAACTGACTGTTCCCTTGTTGCATAATATATCTCACCCCTTGTAAGGCGCCATTGTCACCAGATCATTAATGTTATTCACTTCACCTGCGAGTAAGTTTCTGTTTTGGCTGACTGGTATAAATTTATGATTAGAGCTACAAGTTATGTAGCGGGCGATTATTTGCAGGACTACCAGAGGATACCAAAGGCCCAGGTTTGGACACAATAATGGACCCCAAAGGAAGACAATCCCATTTATAGCTGATCTTGGAGCCAGTCACTTGCCTCTAGGGCCAATTTAAAAAATAACCTAGTAGACCTTTTTGATGATGTGTCCTGTGTGTGCAACAAAGATTGCAAAGCAAATGAAAGTTCTGTATAGATAGAGGATGGGCCTCCAGAATAATTTTGATAGCTATCCACACAGAACCCTAGTCTGACATCGTTTATTTGAATCAATAAATGGAATAAGACTTATTTGTTACTTACCATCTAGATACAAGGACATGAGTATCATAGAAGCAGCATATGGAGATAGAATATGTAGCCTCTCTCCTCCCTGTGCACAGTGCGAACTTGCTATGACACGAAAGAGTTTGCAAGTAAGTGAGATGAAAGAAATATCCTTAATGGTCCTGCTGTCCTTCTTTCCAACAATCAATACAAAATGTTCTCCATAGTGTAATATATCAATTAAAATGGGCCATGCAATTCCTCTGGCAGGAAGGAAAGGAGCTTCACTTACCAAACCGTGTTGTGCAACGAACAGGCACAAGTCTCGGATGCACGAGTGAATCAAAACTTTCCTCCGGTTAGCGTGGTAGCTGCTCACCCCGCAGACCTCATGCCCTCAAAAAATCAATGTCATAAAACGATAAAGGCAGGATCTATTGGATGCCATCACACAGACATAAAAAACTAGGGATCATGAAGATCATAAAACCTTTTATTGACCAACGTACAACGCAATTCGAGGTCGGTGTGACTTCTAAATGTACCTGAAGACTTGCTTCTATCCAACAAGACTTGGTAAGGGCTTGTACAAACAAGCTCCAGGTCTAAGGTTGGGTGGTGGCATAAACCAGCACCAGGAAGTAGCTCCATCCTGGTTTATGCCACGGACTATCTCTTCTTCTACATCCTACAAACCTGCACTTGGACCTGCACCTTATATAACAGATGGAGTAATTCACTTATTTTTCAGGTAAGGACACCGTGTCTCCCACATGTAATAATTTAGATTTTCCTTAACACATAAAGTACAACATGACCTCCACTTAGAAATCTCATTGTATGGTTGGCCTATATACCTGCCATAAGGTCTACTTTTATTTTTATGACCTATAAACCATTTGCTGCCATTATACTCCAATCTACAAAACACTTTCCAGTATTAAAAAGCCACCTGATTCCACCCCTTGCAGATTCCGTGTCTCCTCCACCATAACTGAGATTTTCACATCCACAGGTTGACATCTCCGACCATTACATCGGGGGGACGAATGGAGAATGGCTTTATTAAAGAGTAAAATGGAACAGTAAAGAAACTATTTCAGCTCATACTCATAAAAACCTCATGCCCCACTAATCCAGACCTGCTCGTAAAACACAGAATGGGGATTAATACATTGAGAGGGGCCATGGTGCTCTGAGCTTGGGTGTACGCTCATTGCTCCTATTCAGTATAAAGTGTGACAGCCCAGGGGAGAGATAACTGAGCCCAGAGTATAGTAGATCAATAATGAAACTTTAGTTAATGGCAATTAAATTTGATGCTTACAACTCATGAAGCCACTTTCAATTTGGTTTAATTTGTAGCGTCCGTGCTGATCCAGCAGAAGCATAAATAATGTTGCATTTATAGTGTGGCATAAAGCTGTTGCTCTGTTCTGGCAAGGCCAGCGGGAACATTGAGGTTTCTGCTTAAGTTACGCTATGCAATCCCCCCGGTGTGGATGACATTCCTTGTACTTGTTTTGAAAGTGAGTGGTCTCTGGGGTAGTGGCAGGTACTCCACAACTTCTGTTTCCAGTCTAAGCAGAGCCGTTTTATGATCTGAGAGATTAATGAGGGAATGATTCACACGCACTCCCTCTAATTTTCATTTTTTATGCTTCGACGAAGGAAAAAAAAAATCGGCCAATTTTCCAAGAGGCGAATGGATCTACGAAATTAAGTATTTTCCATTTGATAAATTGTAGTGACCATTATCACCACCATCAACATTACAGATCCTCTCAGATGGACTGATTCACTCCATATCTCGTCCTATCCCATTGGTTCCTTTCATGGGTTGGATATGTAATAGAAGTAATATCAGCTCATATGTCAATGAGCAGAATTCTTGTTTGAAAGTTGATCCAGTCGGAATAAACCTTCCTCGGGATCAAAAGGGGTAAAACAAATTTCTGAAATTTCTCTCATCCCTTCCCTTTCGCCCATCTCTTGGTTGAACTTGATGGACATATGTATTTTTTCGAGCGTACTATGTAACCTAGCTGTCAGCTTACATGTAAGACATTGATTAAACCCTCAGCAGTTCTCTAATATCATGTTGTTGTAAGCATTAGTAACATATACAGTCATGAAGCTGATAAAAGTTATAACGTCCCCGCTGGAGAACTGTTCTGTTAGCAGTAATGACCCAAACCTATAAAGAGAATGACAAGTAATAACTACTAAATTATATTAGAGAACAGTTAATTATACAATGCCTTCTCTAATTCAATGGAGCTTCACTTTAATTGTATGTCTTAATCCTAATCCACTAGAGGCAAAGACGTAGGAGAAGGTGCCCTGATCATGTCTCTGACTTACAAAAATGGTTGTCGGGTTTGAGTTAATTCAATTATTTTTTTCTAACAAACTAAGAAGCATTAAATATAAAATTATAATCTCCTGTGTAAGTGTATACATGCTAAAATATGGAACCCTCTGTACTAGAATATTACTAAAAACGCCCCCCCCCCTATGTACAAGGGTATATCTAATATAAGGGCACGTTCAGACGTGGCTGAATTTTTCCGCTTGAAATGTTGGTGCAGATTTGGGGCAATTATGCAACGAATCTGCACCAACATTTGCATATTTGACAGGTAATTCAGATGTTGCAGATATCACAGCGGACTTATCACAGATTTCAGTTTTTGTATTGGAAAGTCTGAAATCCGCAGTGAAATTCCGCTTCTTCTCCGCAACAGACAGAACAGTGCATGTTGCGGAGGGAAAATTCTGCACCGCAGCATGATTTCCACACAGTTATTTTCTGCAACGTCTGAACTAACTTTCCTAAAAATGTATAAAAGAAATGAAAAAACCGGCTGCTGCAGAATTCCACTGCGGACTCTCCACAGCGGAATTCAACAGCAATTCTGCCACATCTGAATGTGCCCTTATAATGCCCCCTATGTACAGGAGTATAACTACTATAATACTGCCCCCTATATACAAGAATATAACTACTATAATACTGCCCCTATATACAAGAATATAACTACTATAATACTGCCCCCTATATACAAGAATATAACTACTATAATACTGCTGCTATATACAAGAATATAACTACTATAATACTGCTCCTATATACAAGAATATAACTACTATAATACTGCTCCTATATACAAGAATATAACTACTATAATACTGCCCCCTATATACAAGAATATAACTACTATAATACTGCCTCCTATATACAAGAATATAACTACTATAATACTGCCTCCTAAATACAAGAATATAACTACTGTAATACTGCCTCCTATATACAAGAATATAACTACTATAATACTGCCCCTATACACAAGAATATAACTACTATAATACTGCCCCTATATACAAGAATATAACTACTATAATACTGTCCCCTATATACAAGAATATAACTACTATAATACTGCCCCTATATACAAGAATATAACTACTGTAATACTGCTCCTATATACAAGAATATAACTCCTATAATACTGCTCCTATATACAAGATTATATAACTACTATAATACTGCCCCTATACACAAGAATATAACTACTATAATACTGCCCCCTGTATACAAGAATATAACTACTATAATACTGCCTCCTATATACAAGAATATAACTACAATAATACTGCCCCCTATATACAAGGATATACCTACTATAATACTGCCCCCTATATACAAGAATATAACTACTATAATACTGCCTCTATATACAAGAATATAACTACTATAATACTGCTCCTATATACAAGAATATAACTACTATAATACTGCCCCTATATATGAATGTAACTACTATAATACTGCCTCCTAGATACAAGAATATAACTACTATAATACTGCCGCTATATACAAGAATATAACTACTATAATACTGCCCTTATATACAAGAATATAACTACTATAATACTGCTCCTATATACAAGAATATAACTACTATAATACTGCCCCTATATAAAAGAATATAAATACTTTAATACTGCCCCTATATACAAGAATATAACTACTATAATACTGCCCCCTATATACAAGAATATAACTACTATAATACTGCTCCCTATATACAAGAATATAACTACTATAATACTGCCCCCTATATACAAGAATGTAACTATTATAATACTGCCTCCTATATACAAGAATATAACTACTATAATACTGCCCCCTATATACAAGAATGTAACTACTATAATACTGCTCCCCATATACAAGAATATAACTACTATAATACTGTCCCTACATACAAGAATATAACTACTATAATACTGCCCCCTATATACAAGAATATAACTACTATAATACTGCCCCTATATATGAATGTAACTACTATAATACTGCCTCCTAGATACAAGAATATAACTACTATAATACTGCTCCTATATACAAGAATATAACTACTATAATACTGCTCCTATATACAAGAATATAACTACTATAATACTGCCCCCATATACAAGAATATAACTACTATAATACTGGCCCCTATATAAAAGAATATAAATACTTTAATACTGCCCCTATATACAAGAATATAACTACTATAATACTGCCCCCTATATACAAGAATTTAACTACTATAATACTGCTCCCTATATACAAGAATATAACTACTTTAATACTGCCTCCTATATACAAGAATATAACTACTATAATACTGCCCCCTATATACAAGAATGTAACTACTATAATACTGCTCCTATATACAAGAATATAATTACTATAATACTGCCCCTATATACAAGAATATAACTACTATAATACTGCCTCCTATATACAAGAATATAACTACTATAATACTGCCCCCTATATACAAGAATATAACTACTGTGATACTGCCTCCTATATACAAGAATATAACTACTATAATACTGCCCCCTATATACAAGAATATAACTACTATAATACTGCTCCTATATACAAGAATATAACTACTGTAATACTGCCCCCCTATGTACAAGAATATAACTACTATAATACTGCTCCTATATACAAGAATATAACTACTATAATACTGCCCCCTATATACAAGAATATAACTACTGTAATACTGCCCCTATACACAAGAATATAACTACTATAATACTACCCCCTATATACAAGAATATAACTACTATAATACTGCTCCTATATACAAGAATATAACTACTATAATACTGCCCCTATATACAAGAATATAACTACTATAATACTGCTCCTATATATAATATAACTACTATAATACTGCCCCTATATACAAGAATATAACTACTATAATACTGCTCCTATATATAATATAACTACTGTAATACTGCCCCTATACACAAGAATATAACTACTATAATACTGCCCCCGAAGTACACGGACATGGATCTGGACAAGTAGTATAATTTCATATGTGTTTGGTTTTGCTGCTCGTTTTTTCACATTGGTAGTTATAATTATACGTTGGTGGAATATGTATGAGGAATGAGGTTAACAACTTTGTTTCATGTCCTGGATTCCTACATCCAGTTGTACTAGAGAACGGTTATTTTCATAACTTGCAGGCTGAGTAAAGTTCAATATGCAGCAGATGTCCAGGAGCTTCAAAAGCCCCATTCAGCAGCCGCTGTGTCTAGTCCTCGAAGAACTGGCTTGGATTATTTCTGTTAGTCACTGGTGTCACCGGAGAACATCTAGTGAATTGCTCCCTTGTTACAGCGGGGTTCATTTATTATTGTATAATCAATGCTTGACTTGCGTGCAGTTCAGACACAAGGTAATCAGAGTAATGTTTACTTACGCAGGAGAGAAGGCAGGTGTAATCCTTCTGCATGATGATGATGACTTTGTGTAGGTTCTAAAAATCTTTCTTTTTTTTCAAGAAGTTCTCAAAGGATGGCATTTATTCTCTGGGACAACCAATGTCAGTGTCAACAATAAGAAAGTTCCCTCGTATGGCCTCTGTTTTTCTTGGACACACCATGGATGGACATTGTGTTTATCAGGTAGACACGCATGTCAGTGTATAAAAAATTGGTAAGTTCTTTGAAACGATGATCCTATGAAAAACTATCCATGGAAAAAAGTAAACAAAGAGAAGAGAAGAAACATTCGAAGGCGACAACCAGAATTTTGTAAACCCGCTACTGAGCAAGTATTATATAGTGTCAGACGGGGGTTCCTTCCTTGAGTCCACCACCCATCTATACAGAACCGTGTTTTACTTCCATTGTAAACTGAAGGATCCTCTAGTGCACTGGTGGTTCAGTCCTACCCTGATCGTAGAGGGTCTTGAGGAGCTTAAGCTTATCCTATATTCACAATAAAACGGAGGGGTAGGAATTCCTATAGAGATCTTTCTTGTATTAGACCCCATTCTATCTACTGCAGACGTATAACAGAGAAGGAGTCACGTAGGTCATGTCTTCTGTCTCCTCCATCTACCTCTGAGATCCATCGTGTATCCTTGCGCATGGAAGCAATGTTAGTCTTGTGAGAGTCCATCAACCCCCCTATAAATGATTGATTATGGTTTGCTGGATTAATAGTCATATCTAAAGTAAAAACTAGAAAAGCTGAAGATATGGAGATTGTAGCACATGCAGTTCTGATTTATGGGATCACACATAAGCCAATAATACTCTTCCCTGGTACCTCAACTGAGTATGGGGAGCATACAGGTAGCAAATGTATGACCGTCTCTGATAATGGAGAATTGAAAGTGCGGTGAACTTATGATGAAGAGCTGTTCCTTGTATATTTATCAAAATTACTATATAAATGTCACAGTCCTGGGATATGTGGACCCACTAGGCCGCTCCACCATAGCGAAGTGGCAGCTGACCAAACAACAGTCTATGAAAAAAGGCTTTAGCACAAGGGTAGCTGTAAAAGTCCAGACAGACACGAGGTGTAGCAGACACTTCTGCACAGATTGTTCTTGGTGTGGCAGATGACACAGACATGGCAGATTGTAACGTCCATGGCCGCGGGCCGTCGGGTTTACTTACCCCCCGACGCCCGCAGCCATGGATCCGTGAGCGCTTGTCCCTGTCTCCTTCCCAGGAGACGCCAGCGCTCACTTCCGCTCCGTCCTGCTGTGTCCCGTAGGGTGAGCGCGCTCGCTCGCGCACGGCCTTAAAGGGTCAGCGCGCGCACAAATTAATCGTCATCATCATCAACTGCCACGATTTCCTGGTCTATAAGAAGGCCCCTGGCCTTCTAATCCTTGCCTGAGCGTTGTTAGTCTATCCCAGTCTGTCTCGCAAATGGTCCCTTAGTGTTTCCCGTTCCAGCTGTTACCCGTGCCCTGTTACCCGTCCCTGTATTCCGTATTGTTCTAGTTCCTGTGCCTACATGCGTTGGAGTAGTGTCGTCTGCCACGTCCAGTGTCGTCTGCAACGTCCAGTGTCGTCTGCCACGTCCAGTGTTGTTTGCCACGTCCAGTGTCTTCTGCCACGTTCAGTGTCGTCTGCCACGTCAAGTGTCGTCTGCCACGTCCTGTGTCGTTTGCCACGTCCAGTGTCTTCTGCCACGTCCAGTGTCGTCTGCCACGTCCAGTGTCGTCTGCCATGTCCAGTGTCTTCTGCCACGTCCAGTGTCTTCTGCCATGTCCAGTGTCTTCTGCTTCATCGGATACTGCCGCACCAGCCTCCATCCGTGCTGAAGCCACAGCCACCGTCCGGACTATTTCAGGCACCCAAGCGTTACTGTCTGCCATTGACTTTCATATAGACTGTGACCTGGTCAGCTGCCTCCCCGCTGCGGCGGAGCGGCCTAGTGGGTCCACATACCCTGTGTCCGTGACACAGATGATACCAGACAGGGCAGATGACACCAGATGTGGCAGATGACACCAGACGTGGCAGATGACGCCAGATGTGGCAGATGACACCAGACGTGGCAGATGATACTATACGTGGCAGATGACACCAGAGGTGGCAGTTGATACACACACAACTCCAACAATAGGCTTAGGCTCAGGAACAAATACAGCAACATGAAACAGGATAGGGGAACACTGGGAGCAGAATACAACTAAGGAACCATTTGCAATACGAATATGGGTAGACAACAACGCTCAGGCAAGGAGTGGGAGGGCAGAGCCCTTTTTATAGTCCAGGGTGATATGGGGATAATTGGGTAAGTCTTTGCATGTGTGCGCACTGGCTCTTTAAGGCCGGGAACGAACGCGCGAGCACCCTAGAGGACACTACAGAGCAGGATGGCCGCGTGTACTTGTGTCTCCAAGGAGGGAGATGCTGGCAAGAAGCCAGAGGTCTGCGGTTGGAAGGTGAGGGACGGCAGCGGTCCGAGACTGCGGCCTTTACAATACCTAATGTACAGAGTAGACACCCCATTCCTAAGGGTTAGGCTACATGAAGTCTATATGGTTTAGTAAGACGGAGCTATTGGTCCGTGCCGTTGTATGGCGCGATATTGTCCATTAAAATCAATGCTTCTAGGGAAGAATACCTCCGTAATATGATATCTGATCCCACATTTTTTTTTTTCTATAGATTCTGAGTCTGAGATATGAATCTGATATGAATCTGAGTTAAAATATCGGAATACCTCCTTAAAAAATGAGTGCACAGAATTAGAACATAGTCTTATAGATTTGTTTGGGTGTTGTATTAAGGATCCGTACAACTTGTGTCCATGCGGCCTGGTCTACAAAAGTCTTGTCAACGCAAAAAGGAGGTGAATGACTTTCAACAGGTACAGTATGAATTTCACATTATTGAGGCCTTTTCCTGATACAACATTCCCAGAATATTTGTCATTTTTTATTTAGAAAAAAACATTTTACCAAATGAAATCTAGACATTTAGAAATTTCACCAAATGAAAGATATCTAGACGCTACAATACAATGTACACAGACACATGGGGAACAAATATTGAGGAATACAACCATTAGAGTGAAAGAGTGCTGTTACTCGACCCGCTCCAGCGCCGTGCTCCTGACGCTGCCACCAGTGCTCTGAACCCAGACGCATGCCACGTCTCATCTTAATAGCAACCGGCCAGTTCTGATGACATCACAGAGTGACATCTTCAATACAGAAGATCTGTCTGATGGACCCTGCCTGTCAATAATGTACAGTTCATTCTTTTGAGCTAGTTTACTTGTATTTTGACTCTGACATGACATTAGCCTGGTCTCTGGATTCTTCCTGCGCATTTAGATTTTTTTTGCATTGGACTTGAATTTCGGCCTCCTGGTTTTGATCCCTGGCCCGTCTTCTGATTACACCTTCATTCTATCCTCTGGTTTTTCACATCCAGAACGCTCCCCTGATTATGACCCTTGGCTTCAATCCAGATTTCCCATCACCTCTGCTCCAGACATTACTAGCAGCATACCCGCCATCAATCGGTGACTGCTCTAGGGACTGCGACCTGGGAATCGGGCCAGGAAAGTCTATACTTGTGGGGTTTAAGGATGAAGAGTGAGATTTCTTAGGCTCTACACCTCAGTTTAGCCAATGCCAAACCGATTGCTGCTCAAGGATCAACTTTTCTGGTTAGAAGCTCAATAAGTGCTTCTATAAATGGACAACAAAGCAGCCTTGCTTCAGGTGTGTCCACTGTGCTGCGTGGCCATGTAAACCAGCACCCGCCGATGACAGCCTGGCAGTATTTTTAAAGAGGAATCCAACATGACAGCCCATGCCTGTAATGGTATGGTACATCCTTATGCATTGTATTGTTCCTGACCTTGAGCATGACCCTAACCTTTTCTTTGTTACTGGATTTTCTCCCATCTTTCTCCTTTGTATTTGTCGCTTGGTACCTACTCCTGAATCTGACTGGCCCATCCTCTGACTATGTCCTCGTGTCATACTCTGGCTTGTCGCATGTTGACCATTTTCCTTTTGAAGAGCTTAGCTCCGTTCCTAACTACACATCAGTTTGCCTCAGCACACATGCCACGAATAGGTGACTATTCTGAGGTCCACGACCAGGTGCTGCTCAAGGGTCTACTTTTTGCACAGTAGCCTTGTATGAAAAATAGGAGAATCGAGATCAGAGATTCTTTGTGTAGACAAATAATTGCTGCGAGGAGCATACGTGTAACACACCGAATCCAAAGGATTGTAAGGCTATCACAAACATATACTCTTATATTCAACTTTTTTAACATTCTGTGACCTCTAATTTCTCAATTCTGAAAAGAAAAAAAAAACATATTGCTCTAAGCTCCAAAAGTCAGGCTTCAATGCCAAACAAGGGATTGAGTAAAAACAACAGAGAATAATGCACAAGGCTCAGTCTTGGAAATCAGGGAGCAGAGCTCGGAGCTGGCCAGAAACAGATCAGCGTTATGTGGTCGAAATCTAAAGTCGGAAACTTGAGAGAAAGTTGGAAACTTTGTTAAGAAGAAGTAAGATTTCCAGTGCCATCAGGAGATGTGTTAGGTATCTACAGTACAAAACTGCAGCCAGTCGAGATGGTGACTGCGGATATTTATGTTCATAAAGCAGCTGCCATACATGTCTTTCCTCTTATTTCATGTCTTCTTTCTCATGATTCCAAGGATACGGAAATTTAAGATATAGGTCATGAACAGGGGCGTAACTATAGGAGGTAACAGTCGCATCCGCCCCCGGTGCCTGAGAGAGCCCAAATTCCCCTCTACCACATAAGAAGACATCAGTATTAAAAATGGCATATAATAGGCAGAGGACCTTGTTACAGGTTTTGCATTGGGCCCAGGAGCTTTAAGTTACGCTTCTGGTCATGAAGATAAGATACAGATGATAACTTATGATAATAATAAACAACTGGCACCATGGTTGTCCTGCTCTATATTTCAGTTCTGTTAAAATGTATTGGTTCTCTACTCCATAAGAGACAACTGGTGACCCCATTATATTCTGATCAGGTGAAAAGGTCAAGATGGCTACAGTCCCTGGCCCAAGCCGCATCCTTATATCTACCAATCCACATAGAGAATCTCTGCTTAGAAGGTCTTCAGACAGGTCCTTCAGATTATAGAGAGAAACAGCTCTTTCCTATAATGAGAAGTGATATAGCGTCATGACAAATATACTGTACTTACTGATGGGGCTTTTTTTTTAATGTGAACTTGGACTTGAACAAGCAAGGGAGCTGCAAACACAGGATCCAAAAATATTTTATTCAGACTACAAACACCAAGAAACCAGCGTAACCTTTTTAATCTTCAGTCTTTATTGGATCCAACTAATACATTATAATTAGTAGACATGTCAGCCTCGAAGAATCTTGTTCAAACCATTTAGTTGAATGTATGTAGCTTAACTGTTTGAGATTGAAACCACTATGAGATATAGCAGCACTTTACTCTTAAAAATAGAACTTTTTGAAGTTGTGATCGGTGAGCAACCACCGTGGTAATGCAATAAAGAGGAAGGCTTTCATGGATAGAACGTCAGGATGTGTAGAAGGCAGATGAAAGAAGACGAATAAGAAGAAGAAAGATGAGAATGGCAAATATTCAGGAACATTAAGTCATTACTCTTGAAGAACTTGCCCATAGGAAATAAGATGGATCCAAGATGGTTACATTGCTCATTCTTCACAACAAGCTCTATGTAACAAGCACCCAACCCAAAAACCGGTCACCTGTGTCCATTTTTACTGATGTTATATGCCTTTCTACTTTCGAAATACTGTACAGAAACTAGCGCCGCATGTTTTTTCTGCCTCCCATTGATTTCAATGGGAGGTCAGAGGTGGGGACCGCGGCAAGAAAGAACATGCTGCTTTTTTTTTTTTTGTGAGCGGCCAAAAGCCACCCAAGAAAAAAATGCCTCTGCCTCCTATTGAAATCAATGGGGGGGGGGGGCGACTTTGGACATTTTTTGCCACTGGTTCCAACCCAGTTTACCCGCCACAATCAGTGCAAGAAAACTCTGCATGAACTAACTGAAAGACTTTTCCATATAGCTAAACACTTGATTATTTAGTATTTTTCCACTCAATTCTAAGTATTCATTTGTGGGGATGTTTTAGATAAAAATAAATAATTGTGGGAAAATTAAATCTAACAAATGCAAATGTCACCGAGTGCTCTCACTGTGTCGCTTTGAATTCTTCCTCAGTCCTTCTTGTTGGTGGTTTTATATTATATATCAATGTGTCAATCTGTACTGAAACATTCAACTCGATAGGAAACTATGGAGAACATTAAAAACAATGGAGAAGTTGTAAATATCTGCAGATGTTTAACCAGTTTTTGCCTTTAGAACTCTGTTGTGGTCATTTCTAATAGGGAAGTGTTGGGACAGGGATTTTGGATAGGATTCATATACAGACATTTGCTAAAATATGAAAAAGTTGAGTTTTGAGGCATATAGGTTGACCCCATTGCGGTACCTTACTACATCTGTGACTTGGTTTCGATGTGGTATAACATCACACCAATAAATGGCCAATAAACCTTAACATTCATAGTAATTTGATAAGCAGACATGATCACCTGTACTTTTTTTTATTTGAAACCCAAGAGCTTAAACGCTTTAGCAGATGTTCTCTAGAAAATATTGTCTATAATCCATTGTGTGAGAAATTGTTCTATTCTGTCCAACACTTATTCCTGCTTGAACACAACATACAGTACTTGCAAGAAGCAACATTTCACTTCACACTCATCGAAAGATTCTGGCTTCCTTATAACTCATTTCTCGTGCCCCTGCAATCCCTGCTTATTCAGTCTCTGGGAGGTATAGTCAGGTTCTGTACATGAAACTGTTGTAGAAAAATCGTTCATTGTAATGTAAATGCAATATAAGATCTCAGATAAGTTTTTCGGTTTCTATTATCTAGGGTTGGATTAATTTTCCCCAGATCCTTCATCAACATAAAACCTTAATGGGCCTCCACCTTCCCTACCAACTGAATTACCGTACTAATGGATTCCATTTACCAATGTACTACATTTTAAATACAACTGAATGTGACTACTGCAAATAACATGATATGCCTCAAAATCACTATAAAAAAAGTAAAGGAAATTATTTAAAGTAGTTACATTATATGTAGATTTACCTTGCAAGATGTCAAAGTTGAAAAGGGAATGGATCAAGCTGTGCCCTACCTGCTGCCACCAAATCTACACATAAGAACATATTTTTCTTGAGATAATTGCTTAAGTCTGTCGAATTTTAAGACCACCCCAGATATTCTTACTTGAAACTTTTATTCTGTTTTTCATGGCCTCTCGGGACAGCCTTTGTAAATTCCTTCATCTAATCTGAGAAAAGACATGCCAGGATGTTCCTGCATCCAAGGAAACTGTGAAAATGAAAAGCACAGCCAACATATTTCCAAAGGTTGAGCCTTTGACTTAAGGTCATATTGGTGTTGGCAAAATTGTCAGAGACCTGAGAAGACTCTTGTTAAAGACGTAAAGCAACAGTCTGCCACCTATGAATAAGACATGTAGTATGAAGGGCACGAAGGTTTTAGAGCTTGTTGGACAATATTCTCTACATCATCTTTGTACCTAAAAATTATTCTTGCTAAACTTGGATGGTTACAATTTGTTTTCATAGACAGAAAAAAAAACCTCTTCAATCTTATTAAATACAACCTCTACTTAATCCCTGCCATGTGGCCAGTTCTGTTATTGTACAGTGAACGCAGACATTTTTTTTCCCAATTTTATTCATTTGCCAAATTGACTAGTTAGGCCTGAACTCTAAGCCAAAAATTACTTTTACATTTTATTTGCTGTTTTTTTGGCTAGGAAAAATTCTATAATTTGGTCCCATCAGTGAGGAGAACATTTGTGATCATCCAGAATTGCTTGCGTGCTTGTGTTTATTTATTTAGTAGCAGAGACTGTGTCTTCGGTGATTGTCCAATTGGCCTAGAAAGAGTCATAAAACAAAAACAGCTCTGAATATACTCGATCACCTGAAATATTAGAAAATGTTTTTCCCAGGAATTATATGCTGATGGAATTGATTATGTAGCCAATTAACTAGTTATATAAAATTAAATTAGTTAACTGCTGGACAGACTTCAGACTTCGGTGACCCTCAAGGACCTTGAGTTGTCCTCTGTCTCCATGTGTGCCCCACGATATCACATCTGGACATACATTTTCACTATTCTTGGACTTCTAATGTTGGTTGGTTTGGCTGGAGAGCCATATAAAAAGTAACAGCTAATCATGAATAGACTCTTACTGTATAAGGATACAACTGGCAGCCAACCAGAAAACAGATTTTCTAAAAATACAGAATAATTCACCCATGATTCAGACTCAAATAATAAAAAAGTCAATTTTATTCTCATCATACTTGGGAAATTATTTAATCCTGAACCGCAAAGATCTAGCAGGACTTTTTAGATATGACTGTCAAATACGAGACTCGTGTACAGTATCAAGACTGTTTCTAAAAAAACATATAATCTGGAACTGATTGAACGGGCAATCATGGTGTTTTCAATTTATATGCCTAAAAAATGTTACATGGAAAAACCCCTTTAATACTTGCATTGGGAATTCATGATTGATAAGCCAAGCTGTAAGAGGTATTCGGGTGCTAATGATTGAATCAGACGCGCATCGTATTCACAGCTCAAAATTATTATTAGCTCATAATTAACTCAAAATGCTAATTAAAGGCATATACTAATAAAAAAAAAATAATGATAATAATAATAACAATAATAAAAATAATAATAATAATTAGATCCATCAACAGCACAGGGGATCACAATATCCAGAATTTAATGGAAATTTCCCCACACTGCCATATGTTATATTAAAGTAGCAAAAAAGATGGACATACAAGAGAGGAAGCCCATGTAGTTGCTAAGGGGGCCCATGAAATGTGGGGGTGAAGCTTCGGTTAGCCCTGTCGTCTTATTTATTGGTTGAATAAGGGCTCCTAACTCTGATTAGAAATTGGAAAGGGCTAGTGGAGTGTCCCAGGATGTATTGGTGTGATGGCATGAACAGTACCAGCAGTCAGTCTTATTTCAATATGGACACCCTCCGTTCTTTGGGTCTCCTGGAGGCATCATGTCGACGCCATTGTTATTAGAACACAGGTCAATTTATCCGTCAGTTATAAAATTCACTTTTGATGAATTGAGCCTCAATGTTGTCAAGAAGATTCTATCTTGCCTATCAATAGTGAAAGATATTGTAGATTTTTGAATAAGCAAATTAGTTAGCTCAAGAATAAGAATCTATATTTTATCTTACCGTCAAATAAAACTCTTTGTAACCCTTTGAACACCATTTTACTCTTAATATATCAATATAATCTACATTAAAAAAAATTGAGTCACTTTGTAAATACATTACATTACTTATCCTGAGTTACAGCCCAAAGTATTCTCCAGAGCTGCATTAACAATTCTGCTGGTTACTATTAGAAACAGTCATCAAGCCTTCCATCAGACACCACTAAGCCCTGATATCATAGCAAAGCTCGTAAAATGCAGTAAATGCCCTTAGTTTTTCTGTAAATTGTCTAGGGTGAATACAGCACTTCCTAGGAAGCCAATCACCTATGCAGACCCTGAAAGAGCAGACCAAGCAGAATTTTGAATGCAGCTCTCGAAGTGACTGAAGATATCTACTTTGTATGCAAAGTGTATACAAAGTTACTCAACATTTTAAGCAGAATGTAGCTAATAAACATGGTTCAAAATAGAGGTTTTTCTTCAAGATTTGTTCCCAAAACCTTCCTTTGCTTTATTATATTGTACCTGCAACACAAATAGTAGAAGTCCAAGTCAACCAGGATGCATTGCTGCTTCTTAAAATTCACTATAATAAGCCCCTAAGTCCAGTATTCCTGTATCAAGTCTCACAGAAAGTCCTTTTATCTTCTCAATCCTCCATTCTGCCGTCCAATGCTGTGATGTATTTAAGGAATGGAATTTGGCTCTCGTCTTGTAGACCTATCTGTTCTTTTGCCCTCTTCAGATCCAGAATAATTTTATCCTCAAATTACTTCTTCGGTTTATCTTAGAATTCTATCGGTGAATCATAATCCTTCGGCTCCGTGGACATTCCTGCAATTTGATTCAGTGTTGAATGTAAACTGTCATCTTCTGGTCGATGAACCGTATCCTTCTCCACTTAACGTAAACACATGGCAGAGCGGCAGACAGACACGATGGATAAGTAGTATATTATATGTAGAAATTAAGAGAGCTGAAAAAAAAATCTACAAGAAAAATTATTCTATACCGAGAAACTTTAATCATGAACTTACTACAGCAAGAACGTTTTACTTCTTCTTATTGTCTGGGGTTATAGGGAATTGAAATCAGATTTCTTTATATTTGACTGTGTGTTTTTTTTTTTCTTATGTGACTTTTCTCATACATTTTATTGATTTTAATATTCTAATTTTAACACAGCCCAATAGAGCTTACACTTTCTGTTTTTCTGTATCTCAATTGTCAGCTTTACTGTGTAGACTGGGGCAGGGTGAGCAGAGGCATGTTATTATCATTAGAGCATGGGGAAGTTAATGACAGCTCTATTGAACTGCTAGAGGCCTAGATAAGGCATGATAGTAACACTATACACTGTACACACACAGATAAGGCTTAGTATGCAACTACCCTGCCACCCCCAGGTCTCTAGGCTGTTCAGCTCTTGATGTAAAATGTAAGAAATGTAAACACAAATTACATTGGAAAGCTTATGATATAATGATTAAAACTCCCTTACTATTCTACTTACCTATTTGTTAGTCATCTTGGTTTCCTAAATGGTTGACAGATGCAAGGTGACAACCAATGGTCTCCATTACAGTGCTCATAGAAGTTGTCAGCCTATCATTAACCCTGACTAATGTATTATGGGATGTATTTTTCTATGATAATCTAGATTTATATATCCTCCATTATATGTTATCTGCGGAAAGTTGGCCAACATCCCATATTGGTGGTCATTATTGGTTTTTAGTATTTATTACCCAAGACAGTCAAGAAAATAAGAATATAGAAAATCTTGATAGATGATGGCAGCTCAAGAACTTATATTTCCAGGTCATTGCTTGACTTTAGGAGAGGAAATACCCTTTAAGTCATGACATTGACAGTTTTGATTGCCTTCTATTGCAGGTCAAAGAGCCATAGAGGTCCCCAGCATCCCTAAGTCTCTCCTTTTTTTGGCTTCACTTCATGGTTTGGGTCATGAAACATTCAATGACACCATCAATTTGTAAGAAATATTTCTTGTAACAGGCAGAAAATGAGTAGTACAAATCAGTTGTATGAAGGTGGGTAGGAAACACTTCTTCCTAGTGACCAGGTCACATTACGAGATTGTAATCAGTCCGTATGTATAACATGATTAAACTTGTTTGGGAAAGCAATCAGAGATGTCACTGGCAGATAGGCTACTGATCCACATGGTCTAGAAAATAATCCTGCTTTGTTTCTCATTATTGCTCTAATTTTGGCGTAATTGAAAACTGCCCGAACAGTTGAGAAACATACAAGACATCTGTTTTACATTGAGAACCTCTCGGTTCCTCTACAAGGAGTTTTCCATCTTCATCAGAATACAAAGATTCCCACATCATACCCTGTCTTCATTTTGGTTCCCGTTATAATGATAGCCTGAACTTTCAACTTTTAAAAAAATGGAGTAAAATAATCATGAATCCCGAGAGGACAACAATGTCCCATTCTGGTTCATGAGTCACAGGAACTAATGAATGATCAATCTATTTCCACCATGGAGTCATTATAATGTTCCCAGTTAGTAATCACTGTACATAGAGAGTGTCCTACAATGTTGGTATAAATTCACCATTATTCTACATGGCAGGATTTTTTTTAAAGGGTATTTCAAGTTATTATTGAATTTGTTGTAGAGTTGTGCCCTAATTCTACTTACACAATTTTACTTAAAATTTGCATGTTTTTTTCCTAATTTCGACAGGTTTTCTACTATTTCTTCCATTCTAATTAAAGCATACCTGTCGTGTCATGTGACTTTTTAGAATAACAACTCCAAGAAGAACATCAGAACACGTTTTTAAAGTATCAAAAAAGCTCAAAAGACTATTTTACCATTACAAAAGCCATGTATCGACCCAAGTGTGGGTCTTTCTCAAGCAATTAGACAAAGTGCAAAGTGCAGAATATATAGGGGATATGACATCATCATACCGACTACATACGTAAGTTCATATAAACATTAATAAAATCAATACAAGTAATCCCATAGGTGAATACAAATATTAAATATAAGAAAGCTCACTAACATAAATACCACAGATGGAAATCCGGACTCCCAATCTAAATACATATATACTCTACTCTGATCAATATTCAAAGTTAGACACATCAAATCGGCGTCCAGCCGTCACCACTGTCCGTGCGCGAACCTCTTCTAGCTCCCCTTTTGATCTCTGTGTAGGTCACATTGCTGTAGGTTTTTAAGATGTATAAGTGCTTTGAAACTAAGATTGTACCTAGCAGGTCTGTCTGTCATGTTAGGTTTTGTTTTTAAACATGGATAGTACTATATTTTTTGTATTCTCTACAGATACTCACATGCAGTGACACATATCTGCACATATGGTGATGACAAGATGGATCTCCGGACTGGATTCTATATAATAATTTATTTTCATCCCACGAACAGCGCACCTAAGCCAAAAGTGCCTATTCTACGTTATATATTATATATGGATAATTTTTGGGAAGTGGATATATAGTGTCAATGAAAATTTCCTTAAAGGGGTTGTCCACTACCGGACAACTGATGACCTATCCACCGGATAGGTCATCAGTATATGATCTGTGGGGGTCCGAGTTTGCAGAGCGGCTGCCTTTTTGGCACAATTTGTGCTCCGCAAACCCTTAATCTGAAATTTTTGGCATATTCGGGCAGAAGAATAAATTCGCTCATCTCTGCCTATTATCTCTAACCAACATCTCGATGATTCTTCAGTTTCTGGGATCCAGACAGGTGGCTGAACATAAGCACTTGGTTAAATATCTCATGTGTGGCCAGTAGATTTAGCTGCTATGGA
This sequence comes from Rhinoderma darwinii, assembly GCF_050947455.1. Lineage (NCBI taxonomy): Eukaryota > Metazoa > Chordata > Amphibia > Anura > Rhinodermatidae > Rhinoderma > Rhinoderma darwinii. The sequence continues at coordinate 9,374,794 of NC_134687.1, forward strand.
AGGCTTTCTCTTCTTGCTACAGACATAAACCACACACATCCAAGATGGTGACCAACATTGGTGGTCAGAATAACTAAAATGGAAAGAAACTGGTTTATTTGATCTGTCTTTATTTTTATCAATGAAATTCCCCTTTAAAATGTGTATCCCCTTAATTATAATTTTTTTTCCTGGCAGTATTCATTTTATCTCCCCCTCCCTTAACCCTATTCTGAGGTCAGATTATGTGGTTTAGGAAAATGGGAGAAGACTTTGACATCATTATGCAGAATAAAATTATCTACAGTATATTAATGAGTAACTTTACAAAAGCATGACTTATTTTGTAAAAATCTTGAGTGATCTCAAAGTTTATACTCTCATCCCATAACATATGAACATATGGGGAGATTTATCAAAAGTAGTAGCAACCACTCAGATTTCAGGTCTCTGTTACGATTAGCAGCAGGACTGCTGCTAATCAATGATTTATATTATCTCTGTGTTTGCTTTCATCTGAGTCTTGATTTGGTCATCATTTAGCTTTGCCTGGTTAATTAGGTCGGAATACTTTTCTTGGGCCTATATATACTCCAGGCTTGGTGTAAAGGATCTGCCAGACACAGCTTCTGTGTCGACGCCCGTGGTTAATCAGTCTGCATCTGCTCCTAGGTCTGATAGAGTGACTCGATCTGCTACCACTCAGGCTGGTAGGCTTAGTAGTGGGAGAACCTATCACAGCCTGGCCAGACGGTTCTAGCTCCCGCCCTCGGCCTATGTATACCTTCATTTCCTGCTTGTCTTTGCCTGTTATTCTTTCCTGTTTCCTGGCTCTGCTGCTCCTGCTATTATTATTGACCTTGCTTCATTTTGACCCTGCTTTTACTGACTACGCTCCTGCTCTGCGTTTGGTACCTCGTACACTCCAGGTTTGACTCGGCTCGTTCACTACTCCTGTTGCTCACGGTGTTGCCGTGGGCAACTGCCCCATTTCCCTTAGCTTCTGTGTACCCTTGTCTGTTTGTCTGTCATACACATATTGAGCGCAGGGACCGTCGCCCAGTTGTACGCCGTCGCCTAGGATGGGCCGTGCAAGTAGGCAGGGACTGAGTGGCGGGTAGATTAGGGCTCACCTGTCTGTCTCCCTACCCCGTCATTACACTTGGATTACTCAGGTGCTAACATTACTATTTCCGGCATGTGCTAAACTCTTTCCAGATTCTTTTTGGTGACTTTGTTCTTGTCTATGTTTGTTTGTACTGTGGGACCTGTTGGTCCTCTGAGAGATATAGTTTTTGTCAAGTGTTTTTTGTGTATCCCGGCACCAGTAGTTCTACTGGTTTGATTGATTTTCTTGTGTGGTTGGTTTGCTGTCAAGCTGTTGTCTTACCCTGCTTTGGGATAGGGTCAGTGAATGCTGTTAATTCTTGTCTACTGTCTATTCACCTGTTAACTGCTTGCATGCTATTCATCTGCCATCCACTCTATTTATGCATTGTCTCTATCTTCTACTACCTTTAGTATTCGGTACTGTTCATCCACTGGTGAGTTACTTGTGCCTTTTGTTTTGTATCCATATTGATGAATGCTTCACCAATGTGATAGCGATTTTCTGGTGTTGCGGTCTTGAGCCCCACCAGCGGCGTAACACTATTATCTTTCAGATGCCTTTTGGCAAAGGAATGCAGTGACCTTATTGGTTTGTGTATGATAAATCCAGCTCCACTTCTAAGCTTGCACTAGTTTTTATATTGCATACTAGGAGCTACGTAGCTTATAGGGCACCCTCCGAGGTGTAAGAAGCCATATTAAGGCGCCCATACAAATGTTAGGACCCTCTACTGTACCTCCATTCCCCTACGATTTAGAGGTTATTTCTGGCAGATTTCATGAAAACTTGTGGCATACTTCATCGTATTGCATATGTACAGAGGTATTCTCCCCTTGAATCATAGCTACTATTTTTCGTAAATAATGGCCCTTGATGCACCCTGTATGGCAGCACATGGAGGCCATACGTCCCTGTATTAGGGAGCTGCGTGGCCTCCAAGTATTGCCGTGGCTCTGCCGTGTGTATGAGCCCTGATGCAGAGTTTTTACAAAGTAACTCAGTCTATTACGCAGAAGCAAAGCTATAAGGCCTGTAATTTATTTTTTTCCCTGTCTGCTTCCTTTGCCTCGGCATATATCTTATGCTTCTGTAACATTATGCACAAGTCATAAAATTAAATGTGAGTGAACCATTAAAGGTTTCTCATTTACTTCCACCTGTGAGTTGTAAAAACGTCTAAATATTCATGTTATCTACAATTAAGCCTAATGATATATTACTTTAAAACTTGCTTGACTACTTTATGTAAGTGGCACACTGATAAACGAGCTGTTAAAAAATTACAATCTTACGGTAATTAACCCCCACCCTATGATGTGCGATACTACAGAACAACTGTCTGCTCGCTACAGTCCCTGGGAAAATGCACTCAAATATTCTGTGAGGATAATACGTGTATAGTATTTATTAGAGATGGTAGAGGTAGTGGTATGGGTTAGGCTGTCAAGTGAAAAGCCTAAGGCACGCCACCTCATGATAGCGTCTAGATGTTTAATTGCCCAACATTAGAAAATTCCCTTACTTCCGGACAATATGATGTTTTTCAAAACAAATCTTCATATGGTCCACACAAGGTGTCACTATCTGTGGGTATGTGGACGTATTGCCGTATAGCAGATGGCCAAACAGCTTACAAAGTCAATGTCTATGGATCGGATAAAGGCACCTATGGCAATTCAGACAGTAGCGATGGTTTAGGCTCGGATGGAATTCTGGCAGCTGCCAGACAACAGGTGCAGTGAAACACAGCGGGTGTAGCAGGCGATAATACACGACTCCAACTCTGTACAGCACAGGAACACGTAAGCACGGGATACAGGATACAGGTAGCAGGAACGGGAACACTGGGAACTGGAGAACAATCAAGGGACCATTTGCAAAGACTGACACGGGTAGGTACAAACAATGCTCAGGCAATGAAGGAAGGGGCAGGGCCCTTCTTATAGTCCAGGGTGATCAGGGACCAATCAGCTCAATCTCACAAATGTGTGCGCTCTGGCTCTTTAAGGCTGGACTGAGCTCGCGCGCGCACCCCAGTGGTCACTGTAGTCACTGCTTGACAGGACGACCACATGTGCTGGCATGCCTGGAGAGAAGGGCGTCGCAAGATGAGAAGAGTTTGTGATCAGCGACCGCGGTCGTTACACAAGCTAATGTCTAATTGACAATTGGGAAATAGAGTTCAACATGTGGATGAAGACTGGTCCTCTCTCTTTGATGTAACAGGTGCCTAGTCCCCCGGCTACGGCTACACCTTAACTCCACCCGAAAACCCCTAATTCCCCCATCTTTCTAACTTTCATACCCCTCAATTATTCCTTCTTTTTTCCAAATATTGAAAATGTTGTTTTCTTTAACCGATTTAGGCCTAATTTACAGGAGCATGTTCGGTCCGTGATATACGGACCGTATGTCGGCAGTATTTCCCAGACCTAACACACTTCAGGGAGCTGGGCTCCTAGCATCATAGTTATCTATGACATTAGGAGTCCCTGCCTCGCAGTAGGAAAACTGTCCCATACTGTAATCATGTTTTCAGTACGGGACAGTAGTTCTGTGGGGAGGCAGGGACTCCTAGTGTCATAGATAACTACTGCCGACATATGGTCCATATATCACGGACCGAACATGCTCGTGTGAAGGCCTTAAAGTGGTTATCCAGAGAAAATATATGAGACATACCCCTAAGTATGATGTCATATAGCAGTGTGCACGCCTAACTACTGAGCAATATGCTGGTGGATACACATGCTCAGTCACTCTCCACACAGCCAGCTCTCTGCCTGGTGATGCTCTGCAGAGCAGCCAATAGAAATAGATTTATGCCCTGCTTGTCAGGGAAGGAGCAGAGCCTCTGTGGTAGAATGATACTATACTGATGAGAGGGGAGAGGAGACTGATTATGCTAAGGTGTCCTCAGCAGCAAATATTAGTAACATCACCAGGGGGACACAGGGAAGCGAAGAATTATGAAAAAGGTATTTTATTTTTATGCTAGAAATACTGAAAATTAGCCTATAACAACTATTATCTATAATCCAAGAGCATTAACTTTTTTTTCCCATTGACGTAGCCGTATAAGGGCTTGTTTTTTCAGGGACGAGTTATATCCCCATCTATCCAAAATCATTTTTCTCCCAGCTACTAGTATTATGTCACGGGGCAGGAAGGGATAAAATTCAGATAGGTATGAGTGATACTTCAGTCAAGTTTGTGATTGGTAGAAGGACTCCTGCGAGGAGGTTGGGGATTGGAAACCTGCAAATAACGAACAAGCGTCAGATCTGGACTACTAGCCCTCCACAGCAGTCTCTCCCAGTGTGTACTGGTTGATCAACTGGGTTGTGAAAGATATATTGGCTCTGTCCATTGATACTGCTTCAGGTGTCACAGGTCTAGTGGGCATAACATTGCTAGAGAAACCTACTGGAGATCTTCCACCTAAGCTAAGCCAGTGCCATCAACTTGCAGAAGACCAAGGAATCCACCTCACCAGCTATAAAATAAGGGATGGTGTTACCAACAACCTTGACAGTTGAGTGTTAATTTGACCTTTCAGTGGATAGCTGGGTATATATGGTGATTTACAGGACACCAATTCTGTAGGGATGGTTGGGAGTCCAGGATGGGGGATGGGAGTATACTTCTGCCTTTTTTGTCTTGCAATGACAGTAGCAGTAGCTATAGCATCAACAGAGCATGAGGATTAAAAAGTCAATGACAAAAAAGTTCCCCGCTAAATCTGGGAATGGGAATTACTTTTTTTGTTATCTAGTGAGGAGAAGTAAGGGACTCATCCATTTCTTTGTACTGAGGGTTTTAAACATCAAATCCCTTGAATCCAAATGTGTTCTCTTTGCACAGCCTGCTTATGACCATCGACAGGATATCTGATGAAGTGCCCCTGTTGTGCCCAAGGTCGCTGACCGCTGGCACATCCTACCTACTGGCAGCTGAGACCGCAGAACACTCTCTTCATGCCGGTGTCTCCCTCCTCAAAGACACCGGCACACGCGGCTGCAGCTACCCCACTGAATCCAGTGCAAAGTTCCCTGGACAATCCCTAATACATCCTGGACTTTAAAAAGGGCTCTGCCCTTCCTCGCCTTGCCTGAGCGCTGTTATGTCTGCCCATGTTAGTCTTTGCAAATGGTCCCTCAGTTGTATCCTGTATCCCCGTTTCCTGATACTGTATCCCATAGTCAATAATTGTGTTTATTCCAGTGCGTAATCTAGTGTCGGAGTCGACAGTGTCATATGTGCCAAGTGCCATCTGTGTCAAGCATCATCTATGCCAAATATCATCTGTGCAAAGTGTCTGCTATGCCACATGTCTGCTACACCTAGAGTCTGCTACGCCACGTGTGTCTGCTACGCCTAGTGTCTGACACGCCGAGTTTTTGCCAAATCATCTATCCAGGTACTCTTGTTCTAGAGAATGTTATTGACTATTGTTTGGCCAGCTGCTACCCGGCTACGGCGGAGTGGCCTAGTGAGTCCACATACCACATAGCCGTGACAACCTCCAACTTTGCACCCCCTTTCTAACCTAGCCAGAGTTTTCAGCTGCTGTCCAGAACTTAATCATCCTTCTCCATTTCACCACTTACGTCTATATATAAACTAGAGGGCTCCAGCCTTTGTCCAACCCTGGATCTAAAATGTGAGGGACAACACTACAAGATCCCTACCACCGCTGTCAATGTCATTCTGGCATCTGCCTTGGTCATAATGGTTAGATTTCCATTAACATCTTCCTTTCAAGTGCTGGTTGCTGTACACCTTCCTCATCTTTACTGTCCTCCAACTGTTGGCTAAAAGGCTACTGGTCTCATGACATTTTTGGCCAAGCATTAGTCATTCTCTGCTACAGTAATAACTTCTCTTAGATCTCTGGCTGACTGACTGCCAGAACAGGAGATGATACTAACAACTTTTAGTTTGGAGAAAGAAGTTCCCCCAACCAACCAACCAACCAACCATTAGGTGTCTCACCCAGCACCATTTTTTATTTTTTTTTTTAATGCTATGACACAATTATTTAATTAATATGTTGCACCCCAAAAAAATAGGAAAAAAACTCAGGAATGCTGGTTTAATAAAAGTTAAAAATAACACAAAGTTTTTGCATTTGCTCACTGGGCTGTGCTGCGAAGAACTTGTATAATTGTTGCTTATGCTCCGGCAAAATAAATAAATCCATAATTAAAACAATTGTGTGAGTTTTCTAACATTCAGCACCATGGACAGAGGACTGGCACCTGTTTAGTAGCTCTGGGCAGCAGAAAACCAATAAGTGCCCAATCACACATCATAACAAAAACATACAAAATGGCACACAGTCCGACCGCTGAATATAAAGCTATTTCACAATTTTCTCTACACACATGATGTGCTGTCATATGACAAATAGATACAATAGCAAAAAAATGATGTTGGCCTTCTAGGAGTTTTTCACAATAAAATGAAAAATATTCTTAAAGGGATTTCTGAGATTAGAAATAAAAAAATGTTTGTTTTTTTCCCAGAAACAACAACACTCTTGTCCATTCGATGTGTCTGGTATTGCAACTCAGCCCAATTGAAGATAATACCAAATGCAACCCATGGACAGGAGTGGAGCTGTCGATGGAAAAAAGGCTGAGCATCACTTTTCAACCCTTTACTGTCAACTGTAATGGCAACAATTTTGGTTGTCACTGAGATTAGGCAGTGCCATGGGCTGTGTCTGGTATTGCAGCTCAGCCCTTTGAAGTGAATGCCAGATGCAGCTCACGGACGAGAAGGGCACTGCCCAGGATAGGACATAGCCCCTGTTTTCAACCCTTTAATATGGTGGTCATTGGTTCAACGAGTCTAAATAGAAGTCCCAGGATATTATATTGGTGGGATATGCCATGATGATATGGAGATATACGTGTGACCTCTAGAATAATGTTGTAACAACATTGTGCCATATACATGGAATAAGACTCTATATAGATCCTGCTTTTATGGGTTTAACAAGGGAAGGGCTTGTTTCTTTGGAAAGTACCACACCTCGTGGAGTTAAAATATGCATTGAAGATCATTGATAATTATATTGAATATATAATGAATGGTGTCCAGGTGTAGGTGTGTACGTGGAACTATGGATACAGACACTCAGAGCAAGGGAGGAAGTTACAATACAATGTAAATGTGTAGAGTAAAGTATGGACTTCTCAACCCTACACTCCCTCTAAAGCATGAGAAAGTTCTAGGTGAATGCTTGGGATTTACTTATCGGCAGGTGGTGATGAGTAACACCTTACAACTCTTTTTGTGGAGGACAGAAGACGATTGTTACATATTTATTGATACATTCTCCTCGAATGCATGATAATTATTTTGGATTAAAAAACTAAATAAAGAGATGAAAGGAACCTATATACAGTAGTGAGTCAAGATTTAATGCAAATGTCTAGTCTGCCCCATAATATTGTCCGAGCACTGAGACCCCCACCAATCGCTAAAACGAACCTTGTGTGAGCGCTCAATCGTTTAGTTTCTGTTTGGATTTTTCCGGAAAGCCGATGTAGCAGAGTACGGGCTCATAGACTTTCTATTGAGCCTGTACTCCGATACATTGATTTCCGGAAAAATCCAAACAGAAACGAAGAGGCTGAGCGCTCACACAAGCACTTCTGTAGCTTCGTTTTAGCGATTGGTGGGGGTCTCAGTGCTCGGAAGACCTTCTGACATGTCACTAAGACATGTCAGAAGTTTGTCAAACGTTTAGTTACCCTTTAACTTTGCCATCGGACCATGTGAATCATGTTTGGACCCTGGTCATGTCTGATTGTCCACCTCTCTCTGCCCCTTTTGGTATTTGACTGGCTTGTATGAAAACTGAAAATTGGCCCTAGTTTGTGGGTCTTTACATGGGCAAATGATCGGGAATACCAGCGCTCATACAAACGCTCATTTTCGATCATTCCCCTGTCTAAAAAGGGTAACGATCAGGCGATGAACGAGACAACGCTTGTTTATCAGTTGATCTGCTCGTTTATGCGGCCCATAAAATGGTCGATAGTTGGCAGCACATCTCCCTGTGTATATAGGGAGATGTGCTTCTGACATGGTGGAATTGTATAGGGGCCAATGACCGTAGTAATGATCATTTGTCCCCATATATTACCGCAAATTGATCCTTGTGAAAAGAGCAAACAGGCGCCGATCGAAAGAAACAGGCACTGATCGAACGAACAACCTACAAAAACCTCCAACCAAACCAATGGCGTAAACAGGGGTCCCTTCTATACAAGTAGACAACCTAAACGCGAACCACAAGGGAACATAACCCCTAAAGAAATTATATGCAAAAGTATATGCAAAAATATAATACACAATAACATACTACGGAATAAAAAGGATGAACCATATACGGAAATAGAGACAGTAAGGTCAGATGTAAAAGACCATAGGCAAACAGAGTCAACCAACAGTCAGTGGCCGGGAACCACTCACATAACCCACAGGGAGAGATTAACAAAACGTGCGCATAGAATTACCATGCCCACATATTACAATGTGCTACCTAAATGTGTGTATAATACACAAGGGTGATCATGAGAAATCCTGACACAAAAAGGCCAGAACAATGTACTGGAAATTGTCATCAAGGATAATCAATGGTGGAAAAATGAAGGCAAGCACACACCCTGAGACATGATGGGGAGCGGGACTGGCAACCTCAGGAACTGGATGAACAAACACCTCGACGCGCGTTTCGCCCTACAGACCGGCTTCGTCAGGAGGCTAAAAATGGCAACGATCAGGTGATGAATGAGCAAACGCTTGTTTATCAGTTGATCTGCTCATTTATGCGGCCCATAAAATGGTCGATAGTTGGCAGCACATCTCCCTGTGTTAATAGGGAGATGTGCTTCTGACATGGTGGATTTGTATAGGGGCCAATGACCGTTGTAATGATCATTCGTCCCCATATATTACCACAAATTGATCTTTGTGAAAGGAGAAAACAGGCGCCGATCGACAGGCTGTCTCGTTGACCGACGCTCGTTTTCACGGTCCATATCGGGCCGTGTTAAAGGACCTTTATATTCTCTTTAAAGCCCTGTGTAATATGTCTCTATTGTACTTGAAATATATAATTTTTTTTATCTGATTAGCGTGGTTGCCCATCTAACAATAGCATAAACAACACTAAATCAGTCAACAGACGTATAAAAACAAGGTGGGGCCATGACGCATCTGAATAGTTTCACTTCTCATTGAGAATCTAATAACTGTCACCTCTAATCTTTATATATTATTGAAATATACAAAATACGAGCACACACCTCTGGGTCAGGACCTCCCAACCACATGAATATTTTTGTTTTGACCTGCGTTGGGAATTACAAGGAGTTCCCTTTCTGCAGCTGGGCTGTTAATTAAATGGTACAATTAAAATCTTCTATATTGAAGGGATGGGAAAGCCACTTATGCCCTGGAACAAGAATCAGCTCTCAACGTTTAGGGTGTTAGCTGTTACGTGTCCTGTCATTATGGAGGTGGGAAATGCTCAGAAGCAGGTCGGAAGGAATGTGGTGCCTTTTTTCGAGATAGAGAATCCCATGCGTCTCTGCCAACCATTGTATGCTAAATATCCTTAGGCATCAGGGTGATCCCGAACTTGTGATGTGAAGGTGTAGCCATCAGGCGTGGCCGTGAAATAGTTTGGCATGATGGACGCCATATTTGTCAGCACACCTGTATATCTGTAGAGCCTTATGTTAGTAATTAGCTTTCAATAGCCAAAGGCAAAGTTGTCGTGTTCGTCATTAGATAGCTGAGTTTTGGGAAGTCAATGTTCTTATTAAAACAATAACTTTTCCCTATAAAAAATGAAAATAAAATGAGGCAATAGGAGGCAAACAAGGGATCAACACCTGGCACGTCTGTATAGATATTTACTGTGTTAAAGAACAAACATAACGTGGTGGAAATAATTATATTTTACATCAGTAAGGGGCCAGATCATCCAATATGACTGCGGTTGAGTCATTAAATACATTACAGTGGACACCCCAGTCACCCAAATCCCTAACAAGCTCATTAAACACAGATTTAGGCTACATTCAGACGAACTTAGCCAACCTCGGACGTGAAAAACTCCAGTCTTTCACATCCGAGGTGCACTCGTGCTGCACCCGTGCCGGGTGCGTTATCACACAACCCCCATAGACTAGAGTCTATGGAGGGATACGTAAAGCGCAAAAAAATAGGACATGTCCTATTTTTTCACTGACCCATTACAGGCTCCATTAAAACAACGGTCGTTTGGACGGCCCCATTGAAGTACATGAGTCCGTGTTGTTTTAAAGGCCGTCACACGGACTTCAGATACATTCGTCTGAATGAGACCTTAGTGAGTTTCTTGAGATGTAGAGACAAGGGGTTGTTTACTTACAGCTGATAGTAATGCACGGCATGATGTTTCTTTCTGCTCCGATAGGGGATGGAAGAGCTGCGTTATTCACAGTCTGGACACAGAAGGGAACTGGGAGTAATTCTCAAACAAATTACATGTAAGGGATTTTTTTTTTTGAGCGACAGAAATTTTTAATTTTATTAACTAGTACTGGACTTGAGCTCTTGGGCCCACCAGAGCAGATGACCTGAGGCCCACCCCCTATCTATACAGAACATGTGCCCATCCAGCATTAATTGCATCACGATCTTTGTTGTTTTAAATGCACATACAGGACATATCCTCAATAAGGTCTAATAGGTTTTTCTGAATTATCCCATAAGAAAAAAACTTTAGTGGTAAGTAAATTGACTCCAAAGTCACCTCCAAATGGAGTTGTCTTCTGCTGGATCATCTATTGTGTCAGAGCCGGGGTCTACCGGGGATACTCTGATTACCTGGTGGCCACTCCGACCCTGTTGTTAACTTCTTTAGTTGTTTCCCTCCAGTCTACGGGTCATCCCTTTAAGGTTTCTACACCAAGGATCCTACTTTCTCTCGCCGTCCATCATTCTTCTTTCTCTCTCCACTTCTCTCCATCACATTGTGTCTTGTCCTTTTTTGTTATGTACAGTTATTATCTGGTTTTGTCCATTTCTTGATACCATAGAGAGAGCAGTGGTTTGCAACCTGTGGTTCTTCAGCCGTTGGAAAACTGCAACTCTCATCATGCCCTGACAGCGGCAGACTGGGAGTTATAATTTTTCAGCAGCTGACCACGATACCACCTTGGATTTGGTCTTTGTATAGTTAGATGAAGCCTTCAATTCTGTCACTGGTGTGAGGATTTGTCATCTTACAACATAATGATTGGTTTGAGCTCAGGTCTTGATTGATTCTTGGATTATACAAGTTTTTAGATCATTTTTTTGATGGGGTCTAGTAAATTGCAGCAAAGGTTTATATTACAGGCTACAGAAACCACAATCCAATGAATACAGTCTACCCTCGAACACCTCAACACCCTCGAAAATGAACAGATTGATGAATAAGAGACCAGCTACCACCGTGGATTTATCATATAGTCATACGTAGACTACTAAGGGGATGTCCAGGGGTTGTATGTGTTGTATGTTAGGAGCTCTATGGGAAAATGTGCAGAAGAGCCCGACTCTTCCATACTGCAAGCAATTTTTAAGCTGCCAAGAGGACCTAGCATGGGGCAGAGAGTGGACCTGTACTGCGGTACGTCATTACTGTGTGCAAGCAGCTGTGAGATAGAACCAACCGTGGAATATTCTGCCACCTCTCACACATTATAAATCAATGGCTATGCTGACTCTGCCTAAACTGCCTATCAATATGCCGCGATCTTTAAAGGGGTTGTCCGGGCACGGGACAGTTTCCAATACTGATTACCTATCAGTGCATAACATCCAGAGGCCTGGAGGCAGCCAGAACAGCTAATCGGTGCGGGGTCCGGATGTCGAACCCCCACCGATCATATACTGATGACCTATCCTGTGGATTATAAAGTATTGATGTGATAGTATCTGACTCCCCAAAGACAATCCCATATATTTCCAGGGTTTCCTCTCCATGCTTTTATAGCTGTGAGTGGTGAGGAGACCTTGGCTTTGAATGTCTTAGGCCCTGTTCACACAGAGTTTTTTGCAGGAGGAAAATTCTGCCTCAAAATTTCGTTTGGGATTTTGAGGCAGATTTTGATTCTTTTTTGCTCGAGCCCATTGAGTGCTATGGGCAAAAAACGCAGCGAAATACGCTTTCTCTGCCTCCCATTGATGTCAATGGGAGGTCAGAGGCATAAACGTCCGAAGATAGGGCATGACCCTTCTTTTTACCGCGAGACGGTTTTTCCGCTCGCGGTAAAAAAATGCCTCCCCCTCCCATTGAAATCAATGGGAGGCATATTCAGCCGTTTTTTGGCGTGGTTTCCAACGCGGTTTCCGCATTAACAAACATTTAAAAAAACTCAGTGTGAACAGGGCGTTAGGCTTTTAAGCTTTTTAAATCAGGTGTATTCCCTAATATACCCAATATCTTATGAGAATCTTTGTAAGCAGGGGCATAGCTAAATGGGTTACAGAGGTAGAAGTTGCACTCGGATCCTGGTGCCTGAGGATGCCCAAAGACCCCTCCGCCATCAGTATTATAAATGGCACATGGTGCCAGTTACAGAGTTCGATTTGACTTTAGACTTCTCCATTTGGTATTTTTGTACCTTTATATTGTTAACAATGGGCCCACGTAAGGTACTAGAAAACTTTCAAATGATTGTGAACACTGTATAGCAGTAATGGTATTATTTGAGCACGATATGGTGGTGTTATTTTAGCGCTGTACAGTAGTATTATAACTACAATAGGATATTAGAATATTTTATAAACTGAACAGAGGCATTGTTTGAGTGCTGTATGGCAATATAATTTATACACGGTATAATAGTATCATTTATTCACCGTATGGCAATATAATTTATACACGGTATAATAGTATCATTTATTCACCGTATGGCAATATAATTTATACACGGTATAATAGTATCATTTATTCACCGTATGGCAATATAATTTATACACAGTATAATAGTATCATTTATTCACCGTATGGCAATATAATTTATACACGGTATAATAGTATCATTTATTCACCGTATGGCAATATAATTTATACACGGTATAATAGTATCATTTATTCACCGTATGGCAGTATAATTTATACACGGTATAATAGTATCATTTATTCACCGTATGGCAATATAATTTATACACGGTATAATAGTATCATTTATTCACCGTATGGCAATATAATTTATACACGGTATAATAGTATCATTTATTCACCGTATGGCAGTATAATTTATACACGGTATAATAGTATCATTTATTCACCGTATGGCAATATAATTTATACACAGTATAATAGTATCATTTATTCACCGTATGGCAATATAATTTATACACGGTATAATAGTATAATTTATTCACCGTATGGCAATATAATGTATACACGGTATAATAGTATCATTTATTCACCGTATGGCAATATAATTTATACACGGTATAATAGTATCATTTATTCACCGTATGGCAATATAATTTATACACGGTATAATAGTATCATTTATTCACCGTATGGCAGTATAATTTATACACTGTATGATGGTATAAATTATGCACTGCTTGGTAGTATTTTTCAGCACTGTATGATGGTATCATTTTTGCCCTGTATAGAGCTATTATTTGAGCACTCTATGACAGTCTACAGTTTGGCGGTATTACTTTGGCCTTGTATGAACTTATTATATATTTGTATATTAGCATTATTTGTACCATGTATAACGGTATAATTTATACACTGTATAGTGGCGTCATTTATTCCCTCTTTGGTAGTATTTTTGAGCACTGTATGATGGTATCATTTATGCCCTGTACAGTACTATTATTTGAGAACTGCATGGTGGTATTTTTTGAGCACTCTATGACAGTCTACTTTTTGCATTGCTTGGCAGTATTACTCTAGCCTTGTATAATATTGTTATGTATCTGTATATTAGCATTATTTAAGCCCTATATAATGGTATAATTTATACACTGTATAGTGGCGTCATTTATTCCCTCTTTGGTAGTATTTTTGAGCACTGTATGATGGTATCATTTATGCCCTGTACAGTGCTATTATTTGAGAACTGCATGGTGGTATTTTTTGAGCACTCTATGACAGTCTACTTTTTGCATTGCTTGGCAGTATTACTCTAGCCTTGTATGATATTGTTATGTATCTGTATATTAGCATTATATAAGCCCTATATAATGATATAATTTATTCACTGTATGGTGCATTATTTGAGCTATTCATGGTGTCATCTGTGAACTGTATACGTAGCTGAATTATTTGGACATTGTCAGTGAAGATGCAAGAAGCTGCATACATTAGTACAACAGGGATTTGACACCATATACTGCATTTGATCATGGTTGGCAGCTCCAAATGCACATATAAATCTGAAGTCGAATTAGGTCTGCTACTCCACTCACATACAAGGCTGCTTTGACAATTCTGCTGGTTGTCGCATACAATCCATCATAATTGTACTTCTGTAGTTGAGGTCTCTTTATTGACAATAAGCCAGGGGAAGGACGCAGAAAGATGCAACATCATGGAGCCTGACAGTTAACAGAATTGTGAATGCGGCTCTGGAAGTTACTTCCTCTATGCTGCCCCCTGTATGTAGAAAACATACTCTGCACTACTTGTGCTTTGTGAGAGATGTATGTAGAGTTTATAGTAGAAAAATGTGGTGGGGAAAACTCTGGTGGATTGCAGCAGAATTATAACTGAAGCTATGGATGTGATTGGAGTATAAGACAAGATTTAAAGGTGTATTTCCGCTTTGGACAATTACTACTTGTTGGATGGGTCCCTTGACAAAAACATGATCATAAAGTATCTCCCTGCTGGGGCCCCCAGCGATCAGCTGTAATCTGTGGAGAAACCTGGCAGTAAGTATTCAATTTCCCTGCAGCGCCCCCAGAGGAGAAATGAAGCATTACACAGTGTTCATTCATATGAATGTGTTGTCTGTGTAAAACAGGACAGGACAAGTCCTCCAGAGCAAAAAATGTTTGTAGATCTCCACTCTGCCTAAGAGATGAGAATCCTGAACAGAGGTCCCCCCTTTAATAACTCACAATACACTAATAGGGTCTATAAAAATAGGTATTCTAACCTGGACAACCCCTTTAATCCAATATCAATGCAAGGTCACTAAAACAGTGAATTTGCTAAATTCCTCATCATCCTAAGTGATGTTCATAAGAGCTGTGTCTTTACCATTGTCCATGATGAACAGGGAAGAGTGAAGTTTTTGTGTAGCTAGAATCCGGCCGAATGTAATTATCCTCTTAAGAGAGTCCAATATTGCCAATGCTCTCAGGCAGTGGCGGATTATCATATGGGCGATTCGGGCGGCCGCCCGGGGCCCGAGGCTCCCAGGGGGCCCATGGCAGCCCGAACCGCACATCTTCCAAACCTATTCAGCGCGCTAGCGCTGCTAACTTCCGAAGATGAGGAGGGGAGGAGCAGGGAATTGGCCGGGAAAGGGGTAGGACACGCCTCCCCGACAAGTGCGCCATTGAGTAACAGAACAGCGACGGACGGCTGTTCTGTTACTCCAAAGCTGCAAGAGAAGAGAAGAGCCGGGCGGTCACCGGCGCTGAGGTTAGTTATCCTCCTACCCAACTGGTTCCCGACCGCTGGCTGTATTTTTACGGCCAGCGGTCAGGGATGGGTCCTTAAAACCCGAGCCATAGACTTTCTACGGCTCGGGTTTTAACTTGCTGCCCGCGCGATGGGGCAGCTGAATGTCGGGTCTCCGGCTGTCAGTGACTGCCGGGGACCCTGAGGAGAGGATAGAAGCAGCTTTCGCTGCTTCTGTCTTCTCCGATGTCTTCTTACACAGCGTTCAATGAACGCTGTGTATAGGAATAGAGACAGCAGCAGCGGCGCTGTCTCTATTCCTCCCGGTGATCATGTGACTGGTCACATGATCACCGGGTGCCGTTAGTGACAGACTGTTGCTGGGTCTAACTAGACCCAGCACAGCCCTATTAGTGACAATCGTCACTATGAGAGGGCTGATTTCCCCTGTAACTGGGGCTGCTGTGCAGCCCCAGTTACAGTGGAAAAACCTGGTGTAAAATAAAGAAAAAATATATATAAAGTTCCCCAAAGGTCTTCTTTGACCTTTGGGGGACAGACCATAGTAATAAAAAAAATAGTAAAGTAAAGTGCAAAAAAAAAAGAAATAATAAATACACATAAAATACCCACCCCAAAATAAAAACGTCCCCCCCCCCCCGCCAAACGTTGTAACGCTAGCGCTGACCCAATTACCCTAATATAGACATGTAATATATTAAAATTTACGGTAAACAATGACGATTACAAATAACAGGTCTATTTTAGGGTAAAACTGTGTTATTACCAAAAAAAATAGCTGAAACGTAAAAAAGCTTATTTTTTTACTATTATTTTCAAACTTTATGAATAAAAATTCTAAAATAGCAATTGTCTACGGAAAAAACGTCGCAAAAATCACGTCGTTTTTATTTATTTTTTATAAAAATGTGTGTTTGGTGCAACTTGTAATTCCGTTTTATTAAAAAATATTTTCACTTTTTGAGATACAGCTGCTTTGTATCCTGTATCCGTCAGGTCAGCAGGACTGACGGGATCAGTGAAACGGGCCCTGCGCTAAATTATAATCTTAGATGTGATAGATTTGAGGTGGATCCTGCGTGTCACTGATCCTGTCAGTCCTGCTGACCTGACGGATACAGGATACAAAGCAGCCGTATCTCAAAAAGTGAAAATATTTTTTAATGAAATCAATCAATCACACACATACTTATATATATATATATATATATATATATAATATAAAGTTTTTAAATGTGTACATAACCTTGTGGCACTATATACAAGGGGGAGCGCTGTGTGCCACTATATACAAGGGGGAGCGCTGTGTGCCACTATATACAAGGGGGAGCGCTGTGTGCCACTATATACAAGGGGGAGCGCTGTGTGCCACTATATACAAGGGGGAGCGCTGTGTGCCACTATATACAAGGGGGAGCGCTGTGTGCCACTATATACAAGGGGGAGCGCTGTGTGCCACTATATACAAGGGGGGGGGGCTGTGTAGTGCTATCCACAGTGGTATGTGTGTGGCGCTCTTTATAGGGGGGGCTTTTTGGTGCTATTTACAAGGGGGAGGGCTGTGTGGCGCTCTCTACAGGGGGGCTGTATGGCACTATCTATAGGGGGCTGTGTGTAACGCTCTCTATGGGGGGGATGTGTGATATATAGAGGGGGCTGTGTATGGCGATATCTATGGGGGTGTGTAATATCTACAGGGTTCTCTATGTGGCGCTATCTATGGGATTGTGTAATATCTACAGGGGCTGTGTGTGGCACTATGTGCAGGGGGCTGTGTATATGTGGTGTTTTACAGTGTGTGGTATTATTATATTCAGGCGCGCAGTGTTTGGTGCTATTATATTTAGGGGTACAGTATGTGGCACCATGATAACTTTATTTTCGTTTATAGGTGTGGAAATGTTGGAAAAGTGAGGAGACGTCTGAGTGGCAAATTCTGCAGAAGTGAGTCATGGCCGGGAGAAGTCGTCATGAGCGCTGGACCGGATGGAGAAGAAAAGAGGAAAAAAACTACTAGAATCTGAGACGTCGTCACCTGTGAGTCACTAGATTTATAGAGAATCTGTCACCTCTCCTGACATGTTTATTATAGGAAATCCTTGTATTTCACAAAAAGTCTTTCTGCAGTCCAGGACTGATAGACAATTCCCCTTGTCAGGAGGTTGTGTCCCTGCACAGTGTGATACTGTCAGTATGTAGGGACACCGCGCTGTGACAAGGGAAATCGTAACACTGTTAATGCTTGCCCAAAAAGGTAGTGTTAAAAACAGTTACGGCGCGGCAGGGTGGCGGTGAGGAAGGGGGGCCCAAGTTTGGGTAACAGCCCAGGGTCCATGGTCTACTTAATCCGCCACTGCTCTCAGGTCATTATTTTATCATCTTTATTATTATTATTATTATGTTCCACCCTGCCTGATAGCAATTGATGCCTGTTTGAAGAATTTTCCAAGATGTGTTTCTGCCAGTAAAAATACAGGTAAAATGCCGCCCGGAGCCCAATAGCAACCATTGCAGGAACACACAAGGCTCCTGGCACATTGTAATGTTAATTGCTCGGCAAGTGATTGGCGGCTGGATGGGGTTGTCACCTGCAAGATAAATCCATGAAATTAGCCCAATCACACGCTTCATCCTTCCTTGCAGCAATAATTTATAGAAGAAAAAAAATAATTCTAAAGGTATTTGAAGCTTAAGAAATCGTTGTATGCAGGTGGTGAGGTTACTGGGGACTGGGGAGGCCAGGGAGGACCAATCAGACAGCAAGTTAAAATACAGTAGTGCCATATCACGTTTCTTAAAGGTCAGGTTTAATTAAAGTTTATTTTTCAGAAATTAAGCGAAACGCGTTAGCGTTCCATTTCCTATTAATTTTTCCATAATGTACCTTCTGAAATCTGCTCCTTTGCCAATAATCTAAAATCCTTCCTCAAACGCAAAGGCCAAAAATAATTCTTTTTAAGCTGGAATGCATATTTTTTTTACTTTTTCCAATCACTTTGAGCCAGAAATATTAAGTATTCAGGTATGGAATTTCCCTAATGGAGAACGGCTGATGGGACAGACACAAGTTTCCTACCATCACCCCCCACCCCACCACCACCACCACCACCATGTGAAGTTTTC
Source organism: Rhinoderma darwinii (assembly GCF_050947455.1). Lineage (NCBI taxonomy): Eukaryota > Metazoa > Chordata > Amphibia > Anura > Rhinodermatidae > Rhinoderma > Rhinoderma darwinii. The sequence continues at coordinate 9,393,684 of NC_134687.1, forward strand.
AATAAAAGTTGCCCTTTCCTTTCTGCATAATACCTGGATTACACTCAGATTCTATGTCTGGCACTTGGAAAGGAATGCAGAAGTTCGCCATTCGCACTTCCACGTACGTTGGAACGTTGGTTTTTTGATCTGATTAAAGGACTATCCTAACCTAGAAAAATTCAAAGACAGAATGTACTCAGAACAAGAACATCTGGTGGATTCTACAGATCCCTCAGTTTAAGAATCTCATTTTCTATAATTTTCATAAACTTTGATTTTATCCAGAAAATTCAATAAGAGCGCTCTTATACCCAGATCCATTTCAGGAAAAAAGAATAGAACTCCGGTAGTGTTTGATGGTAGTGTTACAGTCATGTCAGCTTCTCTGATACATCGCTCCTGTTTTATGTTCAATAGGAATCATGTAATGATAAAGAACTGCACTGGACTAATACAGATGTAGCCATCTTTATCTTGATTTGGAATGCATTAAAGGCACAGGGCAAGAAACTTTAATTTGACTTTATAACTGATTTTTGTAGTGTGATATCAAGCTGCAGCAAGTTATCAGAGTCAGGATGAACTTGGTTACATCTGTGTATATATCGTATGAGCAAATTCTTACGGATCAATATCAGTTGCACACAAAAACTCTACAATTTTAGGTCTATATTCTAGTCCATAGGGGTAATATTATAGTAGTTATATTCTTGTATATAGGGGGCAGTATTATAGTAGTTATATTCTTGTATATAGGGGGCAGTATTATAGTAGTTATATTCTTGTATATAGGGGCAGTATTATAGTAGTTATATTCTTGTATATAGGAGGCAGTATTATAGTAGTTATATTCTTGTATATAGGAGGCAGTATTAAAGTAGTTATATTCTTGTATATAGGGGCAGTATTATAGTAGTTATATTCTGGTATATAGGGAGCAGTATTATAGTAGTTATATTCTTGTATATAGGAGCAGTATTATAGTAGTTATATTCTTGTATATAGGGACAGTATTATAGTAGTTATATTCTTGTATATAGGGGCAGTGTTATAGTAGTTATATTCTTGTATATAGGGGGCAGTATTATAGTAGTTATATTCTTGTATATGGGGGCAGTATTATAGTAGTTATATTCTTGTATATAGGAGCAGTATTATAGTAGTTATATTCTTGTATATAGGAGCCAGTATTATAGTAGTTATATTCTTGTATATAGGGGGAAGTATTATAGTAGTTATATTCTTGTATATAGGAGCAGTATTATAGTAGATATATTCTTGTATATAGGAGCAGTATTATAGTAGTTATATTCTTGTATATAGGGGGCAGTATTATAGTAGTTATATTCTTGTATATAGGAGCAGTATTATAGTAGTTATATTCTTGTATATAGGGGGAAGTATTATAGTAGTTATATTCTTGTATATAGGAGGCAGTATTATAGTAGTTATATTCTTGTATATGGGGGCAGTATTATAGTAGTTATATTCTTGTATATAGGAGCAGTATTATAGTAGTTATATTCTTGTATATAGGAGCAGTATTATAGTAGTTATATTCTTGTATATAGGAGGCAGTATTATAGTAGTTATATTCTTGTATATAGGGGGCAGTATTATAGTAGTTATATTCTTGTATATAGGGGGCAGTATTATAGTAGTTATATTCTTGTATATAGGGAGCAGTATTATAGTAGTTATATTCTTGTATATAGGAGCCAGTATTATAGTAGTTATATTCTTGTATATAGGGGGAAGTATTATAGTAGTTATATTCTTGTATATAGGAGCAGTATTATAGTAGATATATTCTTGTATATAGGAGCAGTATTATAGTAGTTATATTCTTGTATATAGGGGGCAGTATTATAGTAGTTATATTCTTGTATATAGGAGCAGTATTATAGTAGTTATATTCTTGTATATAGGGGGAAGTATTATAGTAGTTATATTCTTGTATATGGGGGCAGTATTATAGTAGTTATATTCTTGTATATAGGAGCAGTATTATAGTAGTTATATTCTTGTATATAGGAGCAGTATTATAGTAGTTATATTCTTGTATATAGGAGGCAGTATTATAGTAGTTATATTCTTGTATATAGGGGCATTATTATAGTAGTTATATTCTTGTATATAGGAGTAGTATTATAGTAGTTATATTCTTGTATATAGGGGCAGTATTATAGTAGTTATATTCTTGTATATAGGGGCATTATTATAGTAGTTATATTCTTGTATATAGGAGTAGTATTATAGTAGTTATATTCTTGTATATAGGAGGCAGTATTATAGTAGTTATATTCTTGTATATAGGAGCAGTATTATAGTAGTTATATTCTTGTATATAGGGAGCAGTATTATAGTAGTTATATTCTTGTATATAGGGAGCAGTATTATAGTAGTTATATTCTTTTATATAGGGGCAGTATTATAGTAGTTATATTCTTGTATATAGGAGGCAGTATTATAGTAGTTATATTCTTGTATATAGGGGGCAGTATTATAGTAGTTATATTCTTGTATATAGGAGGCAGTATTATAGTAGTTATATTCTTGTACATAGGGGGCAGTATTATAGTAGTTATATTCTTGTACATAGGGGGCAGTATTATAGTAGTTATATACTTGTATATAGGGGCAGTGTTATAGTAGTTATATTCTTGTAGATAGGAGCAGTATTATAGTAGTTATATTCTTGTATATAGGGGGCAGTATTATAGTAGTTATATTCTTGTATATAGGGGGCAGTATTATAGTAGTTATATTCTTGTATATAGGAGGCAGTATTATAGTAGTTATATTCTTGTATATAGTAGCAGTATTATAGTAGTTATATTCTTGTATATAGGGGCAGTATTATAGTAGTTATATTCTTGTATATAAGGGCAGTATTATAGTAGTTATATTCTTGTATATAGGGAGCAGTATTATAGTAGTTATAGTCTTGTATATAGGGAGCAGTATTATAGTAGTTATATTCTTGTATATAGGGGGCAGTATTATAGTAGTTATATTCTTGTATATAGGGGGCAGTATTATAGTAGTTATATTCTTGTATATAGGGTGCAGTGTTATAGTAGTTATATTCTTGTATATAGGAGCAGTATTATAGTGTTATATTCTTGTATATATGGGGCAGTATTAGGGTATGTGCACACACACTAATTACGTCCGTAATTGACGGACGTAATTCGGCCGCAAGTACCGGACCGAACACAGTGCAGGGAGCCGGGCTCCTAGCATCATACTTATGTACGATGCTAGGAGTCCCTGCCTCGCTGCAGGACAACTGTCCCGTACTGTAATCATGTTTTCAGTACAGGACAGTCGTCCTGCAGAGAGGCAGGGACTCCTAGCATCGTACATAACTATGATGCTAGGAGCCCGGCCCCCTGCAGTGTGTTCGGTCCGGGTCTTCCGGCCGAATTACGTCCGTCAATTATGGACGTAATAAGTGTGTGTGCACATACCCTTATAGTAGTTATATTCTTGTATATAGGGGCAGTATTATAGTAGTTATATTCTTGTATATAGGGGCAGTATTATAGTAGTTATATTCTTGTATATAGGAGCCAGTATTATAGTAGTTATATTATTGTATATAGGGGGCAGTATTATAGTAGTTATATTCTTGTATATAGGAGCAGTATTATAGTGTTATATTCTTGTATATAGGGGGCAGTATTATAGTAGTTATATTCTTGTATATAGGGGCAGTATTATAGTAGTTATATTCTTGTATATAGGGGCAGTATTATAGTAGTTATATTCTTGTATATAGGAGCCAGTATTATAGTAGTTATATTCTTGTATATAGGGGCAGTATTACAGTAGTTATATTATTGTATATAGGGGCAGTATTATAGTAGTTATATTATTGTATATAGGGGGCAGTATTATAGTAGTTATATTCTTGTACATAGGAGCAGTATTATAGTAGTTATATTCTTGTATATAGGGGCAGTATTATAGTAGTTATATTATTGTATATAGGGGGCAGTATTATAGTAGTTATATTCTTATATATAGGGAGCAGTATTATAGTAGTTATATTCTTGTATATAGGGGGCAGTATTATAGTAGTTATATTCTTGTATATAGGGGCAGTATTATAGTAATTATATTCTTGTATATAGGAGTAGTATTATAGTAGTTATATTCTTGTATATAGGGGGCAGTATTATAGTAGTTATATTATTGTATATAGGGGCAGTATTATAGTAGTTATATTATTGTATATAGGGGCAGTATTATAGTAGTTATATTATTGTATATAGGGGGCAGTATTATAGTAGTTATATTCTTGTACATAGGAGCAGTATTATAGTAGTTATATTCTTGTATATAGGGGGCAGTATTATAGTAGTTATATTCTTATATATAGGGAGCAGTATTATAGTAGTTATATTCTTGTATATAGGGGCAGTATTATAGTAGTTATATTCTTGTATATAGGGGCAGTATTATAGTAGTTATATTCTTGTATATAGGGAGCAGTATTATAGTAGTTATATTCTTGTATATAGGGGGCATTATTATAGTAGTTATATTCTCTTATGTAGGGGGTATTTTATTTAATAGATTTCTGCAGTTTACAATCTAAATGTGTAACCTCAGACACATATGTACTGTACACCAGCCTTTTATATAGAAGAACAAATCATTGTTAAGGCTTCATCAAGGTTTTTTTGTCATGCTATAACTACGATAGCAACTAATATTTGATGGTTGTAGTGCATAGAAATACATAAAATCACAAGTAAAACACATTGACGTGCCCATTTTAAGTTACTATTGCATGATAAAATATTAAGACAAATGAATTTGAAAAAAAAAGTCACGCACGAGACACTTACCAACCCATAAAATTGTGGGGGTAGCTCCAGTGTAAGCACTTAACAATGCTCAAGAAGATCCTTGTATCCTGGAGACTGTTTTTCCCTTAGATGGATATTGATCCAGTGATTGTAGTTCTTCACTTTCGCATTGTAATCCTATGTTATACCATGTTGTGTTATCTGCTAAATTAAAACAATTAAAAGTGATTAGGAATTTTTTGCAAAATACTGATAATGACCGCCTCAAACTGTAATTGCATTTGCCATCATTGAAATGTATGTATCTTGTCAATGCTGAAGGATAATGGACCACCAAAATATGTAGCGATTTACAATCCACATCAATAAAGGTCCCACCAAATTTTTTAAATAAAGGAGTCAAGAACATAAGTTACAAGTACTCCTCACCAACAAAGTACTGTACAGCTCTGTCGGGTGCATGCCGCAGAGATCATTGGGAGACTTTGGATAAAAGACAATCCATTTTGGGCAACAATATCATTGACATGATTTGGGTATTGACCACATTGTACCTTCTGATAACTTCCTTGAGCTGGGAAATAAAATAAGAAACCACTTTTTTGCATTAAGTTGGCCTCAGCAGGCATTTTTATAAGAAATAATACTGTAGAACAAATCTTCCTATGTAGAATACCCCAAAAATCCACCTTGCATTAACCATAAAATTAATGAAAATGTCAATAACAATGCGTAGGTGGCTCTCGAAACCACAAAATCTGCCCACACCAAATATTACCTTCAGCAATATATTGCCAGCTCGAAGGCACCATGAAAGCCACCACTAGAATGACCTCACTGCTGCTAAAAAAGCCCTAATGACCTTAACCATCAGGGTTCATTAATCAAGATACACCAATAATCCATCCAATGGTCTATACCCATAATGGACATCACCAAAGAACTCTATTATTTCGCAACCGAATTTGCAGTCGCCCTTCTATGACATTATTGTAAGAAGAAACTCATACAAGTGCCACCCACCCAAGTATAACAGGGTACAGGTGAGGATGTAACCCATGTGAGCCTCAACATCAAAGTATTACAGACCCTACTTCACCTCATTTGCAGAGTTTGTGGACTCTCCCAGGTCTACCTCACATTAAAGGGGTTGTCCAGCTAAGAAAAACTATTTTTTATAAACCCTATTAGGGAATCCAGAGATAATAGTGTGGGGTCTCCTGTTCAGGATCCTCATTTCTTGGTCAGAGTAGAGAACGGTTACATAGAGCGTCTCCCACTCTGGAGGACCTGTCCTGCATTATACAGACAACACATTGATATGAATGGGTGTAATACTTATTTTCCCCTGTAGAGGCGCTGCAGGGAAACAGAACTCCTACTTCCAGGTTTCCGTACTGATTACAGCTGATCGCTTTATGATCAGCTTACTGTGAAGGGACCCTTCTAACAAGTAGGGATCGTCCAAAGCGGAAACCCCCTTTAACTTTATTCCCACCTGATGCTTCCCTACCTCCAGACTATCATGGAGACCTGTCTCCATACTTCAATTCAGTTTGGCCTGACCCGACTATAACTAGTAGGGATCACATGTCAACATGTTACAGTTGAGAAAGCAGTTTCAGAGTGTGAATGCTTCCCATCTCGAGCATCTCTTTTAAATTTCCAGTATTACTTATATAAGTTCAGGCAGATGTTTTTAGACATGAAAAGCCCAGCGTGAGCGTTCTGTAAAAATGGGCAAATTGCTACATACTTCAGCCACATGGAATCATAAAGACGGAGAGAAATCCTCGTGTTTCATCAGCAGAGATATTTATAGCTCACTAAACCTTTTCATGCTCCTGACTACTGCTGGGCCCTCTTAATTCTGAGGTATTTAAACCTGAATTTTATATTGAAATCATTTAGACCATAAATAACAGGAAGATTCCTTCTTTGAAGATTACATCGTACCCTGTTATTAAAATAGTCAATAGTCAAGGATCGGAGGTCGAGAACTCCAGAAACTGTTCATTCCACCGCATGCAAAATGTAGAGCAAAGGTGTATGCCAAAGACCAGGTGGATTCTGGGTACCGTAAAAAGCTAAATGAAGGCTAATCCTTGACATAGAACTTCTGCCGGAAGTTACCTACAGTAGGTTAGTCTCTTCAGCCTATGAGTAGTCTATAGATTGGTTGAAGGTGAAGGTCGAGACTTTTTGGCTTCCACACACAATCTGTATCATGGCCTCGTCTCCCCATCTGTAATGGTCCAGTTGCTGCCATCCTTCTATGATGGAACTTTAGCACCAGGTGTAAAATCAACCCCTGCGGCTCCTATAGTTATTAAAGGGATTGTCCAACATTAGAAAAACCATGGCTAATTCTCGAAACAGCGCTACACCTCTCCATGGGTTGTGTCTAGTATTGCAGTCTGGCTTCAAAGAAGTGAATTGTGCTGAGCTGCAATGCCACACACAACCTGCGGACAGGTGTGGCGCTGTTTTTAGACTAACGCAGCCCTAGAGAGCCACTTTAATTTTCAATAGTCTTGAATTTGACAAAGGGGGCATGGTCTCTGAAACATAACATGTCCTGATACCACTGAGCCTGGATTTACGGCTATCACAATAAAAAGTTAGTGTCTTACCTTGCCTTATCCTGTATGGATTTATTATTGCTGAATGCTCCTGTATCTTTGCCCTTGAGGGATACCTGACAATTAAATGCATCACCAGTATGCTATCACCTGAGTTTTCAAGAGGTGATTGTATGCAAAGCCCTGTCTTACGTATAGGTAGTATTCGAGGACCATGTGTCATCTGTGGCAGGGAACGGGTGGCTTTCATCCTAGCTCCGCACCCTTGTCTTGGTCATAGTTTGACATGTTTTGAATCTGGAGCTGCGTTATTGAGGACTGGTTGACATTTCCAGTGATGATTCTTAAGAACATGGATTAAGTCTTGGTTGTAGAAACTTCTATTCAGAAACCGTTGATAGGACACCGGGGGTTAAGTAACCCGCCACTTGTATGTAAGCTGCTGTGTCCTGCTCTCCGAGCCAACCAGACCTTACCGATAGAAATTACAGCTCTTACCAGTTATAGAGATTGTGAAATAGAATAATTTAAAGACCGGGGTGAACTGACCATTTGGGCAGTGCCCAGGTGACAATTGCAAGAAAGGGCCCACAGCCCCCGATTCAGATTTAATAGAATGGGGCTAAGTTGCAGTTCCCTGCACAGTGGCGCTACCAGACACTTTGGTTCTTTCGTTCTCGTGATCGGTGAGGTACCCAGAGGTCAGAACCTATGATTGATAATGTTAGGGCATATTCTAGAGATATGCTATAACATTATAACATGGGAATAACTCTTTAAAATGTAAGTGTAGGGTATACATGAGATAAATGTTGCTCAATTGCATTGTGTTAATCCAGCTCAAGTGTATTTTCATACCTCCCATCTTTTAAGTATCGCCACGCCTCTAACCCGCCCACTCCCCGCTCATACACACCCGGTTCAGCTCACACAATATCATTCTTCCATAGTGCTTCCCCACAGTATAATGCCCCCATAAAACCCACACACAGTATAATACCCCATAGTGCCACAATGCCCCAGTAGTTAGTGCCACAGTGCCCACATACCACCTGTGCCCACATAGTGCTACAGTGCCCACTGTATATAGTGCCACAGTGCCCACATATTAAGTGCCAGCATCAACATAGTGCCACAGTGCATATGTAGATGGTGCCAATATAGTGCCACAGTGCCCATGTAGATAGTGCCACACCCCCATTGAAGATAACGCCACCCTGACTGTAGATAGTGCTACCCCCCCCTGTAGATAGCTCCATTGGTGTTCCCTCTAGAAGCTGAATCCCCAGCCAGAGCATCACCAACGCAACGCTCTGGCTGGGGATTCCTCTGCAGGAGGAGCCCCTGACATCACTGTCCATATATGGACAGTGATGCCAGGGGCTCCCTCTAGGAGCGGAATCCCCAGCCAGAGCATCGGCAACGCTCTGGCTAGGGATTCCGCTTCTAGAGGGAGCCCCTGATGTCACTACAGTGATGTCAGGTCCTCCCTCTACAAGCGGAATCCCCGGCCAGAGCGTCGGCAACACTCTGGCCATGGATTTCATTGTCTATATATGGACAGTGATGTCAAGGGCTTTTCCAAGACAGTAGTCTACTGCCGGAGACCTTGGCCCGGAACTCCATAGTTGAATGCTGAAGCAGGGTGCTGACGGTTCCCTGCTTAAGCATTGGACTAAACTTTATCCGCAGCCTGAGGACGCAGATACAGTTGAAACGGGGACATACCACCGACCGCCAGGAACACTCCCCCTTAGAAGGAAATCCCTTTGGTAGGACAAGACCCAATTTGTCTGGTAAACCAAAATGTCCCTGGAAATTTTTTTCCAATGTTGGCAACTAAGCTACTATTGACCGAGGCCAAGACTACCCTTAATCCGACCCTGTTCAAACATTAAGAATTTCCATGTCCGGTTAGCTATTTAGTTCTAGTTCACTCAAATTATTGCCGTCCACATGTGAAAACTCCAGGATCTGTGTTTCCATACCTCCAGCATTGAACTACAGTTCTAGTGATATGCAAAATGTCCTTACCAATCAAGATGGACGTTCCGGGTGCAGAGTAATGAGAATATGGAAGCTGCACTGGAGCTCAGTAATAGGGCTTCATCCAATCATCTCTCCTCGCAAATCATAATTTATATAGAAATTGTGGACAGTATAATGTATCGGCATTACTCTCTGCTAATGTATACTGCTACTGTCTTAGAAGTGTTTGGGGACTGCTGGACTATATCTTAGGCTAAGGCATAGGAAAGTACAAAACCAAGAACAATCCAGGGTCAAGGGTCAGGTGTATCTGGCATGTGATGACCATCTGTTATAATATATTCTCCTGGAAATATTCAATAAATAATATCTTAATTTTTTTATGTCCCATTGAGATGTTTTCTAGGAAAGTTTAATCAGGTGTGAATAAGTCCTTGTCTTCCTCTGAACAAGTCTGTAGGGAGGAGCTTAAAGAATGTTCACCAATCACGGACACTGTTGCTCAGCAGTGAATGTGAGGTCACATGACAGACCAATCAGCTGTCAGCCTATAAAGGAAGCTGCTACATTGTGCAGAATCCCTAATGAAGACTATTTAGGCCGCCATTAGGGGAAATAGATACAATTCAGGAGAACCACAATCCAAGATATTAGAAGAAATAACATTTACATTGTGCAATAATTATTCATTTTAAAATTTGAAAAAGAGTGTACACCCCTCCTTGTATAATATAAATCCTCCAAATACAGACTCCTCCATGGAGAGAGGGAGCTTACTGCACTATGTATTTTACAGTCCTGTAGCGAATAGGTTGCTGTGAATATTCCTTCCATTCCACATGCCTTAGGAAAACCTTGTCAAATTACAGTACATGCAAATAATAAAAAACACTTGCTTTTAATTCCATTTGTGGAGCTGACTTATGGACTAGCCAAGCGGAGAGCATTCAGAGATTACTTCTAACTGGCACAAGCGGTGATACTGTGCACTGGCCTAAATGTAAAACACGTGACTTTTATTATCTCAAAATAGCTCGATTCCACTAAAAGCGAAACGCGGCGGCCAAAAAGATGACAAATGGACTTCTGATAAATAAATCTTTTTTTATTTTTTTACCTTACTCAAAATTCAGCAACCACATCATACCTTCACGGCTCCACACACTGTGCCGGTGTAATGTGAGTCAGATGGTCTCAATTCCAAGTTTCAGCCGACAGGGTGGAATATTGACAAGTCTTCCTGTGGGCGAGGCTGGCATATAAAGAATGCCCTACCTTATGTTATAGCAGCCGAATAATAATCCTAAAAATGTCACATAGCACAACGCCAATTGGACATAGAAAAATATCAATGTTCTTTGACCTGGTTGCTCTTGCAAAATGTTTCGACCTATATTGGTGGACACTATTGCCTTACAGCCATAGATACGACCAGGGCAAATGATAGAGGGAGTCCATGGGGACCAGCACAGCAATATTAGCAAGTCACCAAGGACAAAATAGAAAGTCATGCCACCTCTGTCCTACAAAAGATGAACAGAAGATGGTGGAGGGCACCAAGAATCAGGTCATAACTGTCCATTGTCCTGTACAGTGTGATGGAATGAACCCCCAACAGCCGACGGCACCAGCTTGACTATTCACCCCCTTGTTATATGTTCGCTCTACAGGGCAACATCTACATGGAGTTTGTAAGTCATACTTTAGTTCCTAGGTGGTTCCTCGAACAACATAAATATCTCTAGATAAAAAGAGGTATAACTTAGAGTCCCCTAGGCCCAATGCAAAATCTGTTTCAAGCCCCCCAACCACCATGTGCTATGTATAATACAGGCATCCTCATATATGGCAGAGGCTGCTGGACCCCCAATGGCACCAGGGCCTGGGTGCAACTGCAACCTCTGCACTGCCTATAGTTACGACCTTGTGGATGAATCTGTTTTCTATAAAAATTGTTAAGAGTAGGTTTCTGAGAATGGAAAATTACTGCAGATTGTGAGTTAAACTGGGACAGGGAACAATGTCAGTCTTTTCTGTATGGTGGTGTATGGTGGATAGTGGACAATACATAGACTTGGACTTTGCATGTTGAAAATTATCATATTGTATATTAAAGGAGTTTTCCTCGAATTGACAATTGTCACCTAGGTGATTTTTGTCTGATCCCTGGGACCCCATCGATTGCGAGAACGAGGGTCCTGAACCCCCAAATCCTCCTCCCCACAAGGAGGAGTTTGAATGGAGTGGCGTTGTAGCATGCTCCCACTGCTCCGTTTAATGTCTATGGGACTTAAGTAAATGGCTGAGCACTGTACTCGGCTGTTTCTGTCATCCCCATAGGCTTTGAATGGAGCATGACCGTAGCCCTATTCATTGTCTTCCCCACTGAGGTTGATCAGTGAGGAGGAACAAAGGAATTGTGACCCCCATTCTCGACATCGGTAGGGGTCCTAGCGGTGGATAGGTGATATTTGTGCGTATCCTGTGGATAGGTGATAATTGTCGATTCTGGGAATACCCATTTAATGTTCTTTGTACATTTTCCAACTCCGGTGCATCATTTCTATGTACCCGGAATGGAACTGTATATTCCAGCTGAGGCGGCACTAATGATCTGTAAAATTGTAATATTATGTTCCCATCTCATGAGTTCATGCCTCTTTTAATACAAGACTTTATCCTATTGGCTTTAGATGCAGCTGATTGACATTGTGCTGTTATTTAGTCTATGGTCTACAAATACACTGAGATTATTTTCTACAAGTGACTCTTCCAGTTTTACTCCCCGTATGACAAATAGTCAGACATTTATTAATGGGCCTGAAGTTTTTATTTAATTAGGCACATTTCGTGCCCACATTATGAACATCTTTTATAGACTGTAGTATACTACATAGATTGGTGTCACCTGCAAAAATAGAAAGGGCTATTAATCCCATATTGTATATCACAAAAAAAAAGTCATACTATCGCAATTAACTCAAAGTTTCCGAAAATGCTACTTTTTACCACAGTTTTGTGGTGAACGTGGTAATAAACCGCAATTAGACCTCTATGTGGAAATATATGAAAATATACGCTAACTGATAAAAAAGGAGGGTTAAAAAAGCATTTCCCAGCAGGATGCCAACTTTTTCCGTGATATCTTGTAAATTTTATCCTCTTTTAATTTCCATCCTCTAGAGTTGTACTGTTGAGCTCTTATACAGGAAAACAGATTGTCAAGTTCAATGTCAAAAACACTCGCTGCCCTCATGCACATCCCAGTTTTTCTATTTTTGTGCATTGATAAGTCCCCTTGTTAGCTTCCATATACAAGAAAATTTATTTTTGATCAATCCTCCGTAAGGACCAAATCTGAGAAGACATCTCCAGGTGGTACTTGGGTTCCAATGGTTTCAATGAGTCCATAAATTATAGCAATAGTGGACTTCTGATTTTCAATGGATACGGTCTTGTGAAGTTTTCCCGGTATACAGTGGTTAGTGCCTACCAAAAGTGAAAAAAAATGGAGAACCGTTGACAGGGTCATAATTGTCCTCTTATTGATGTGGGTAGGTAGCGCATGCTAGCCCATTTAGTCCTGTCCCACAGAAAAGCTACCATAGCACAAATTGCTGAAAAGCTTACTGCTGGCTATAATAGGTGTCGGTCACGCAGAGCACCGCAGCTTGCTGTATATGGGTCTACAAAACCGTAGACCAGTCAGAGTTCCCATGCTGACCCCTGACCATCACCAAAAGTGCCTACAATGGGCACGTGAGCATCAGAATTGGAGCAAAGGAAGAAGGCGGCCTGGTCTGATGAATCACGTATTACATCATGTGGACGGCCGGATGCGTGTGCATCGCTTAAGAGATGGCACCAAAATACATTATGGAAATAAGGCAACTCGGCGGAGGCAGTGTGATGCAAGTCCTGTCATTCATGTGGATGCTACTTTGACATGTGAACATATTCCCTAATGGCAGTGCCCTCTGTCAGCAGGATAATGCCCCTGCCATACTGCAATTGTTCAAGAATGGTTTTAGGAACATGGCAATAAGTTCAATATGTTGACTTGGCCTCCAAATTCCTCAGATCTCAATCTAATCGATCATCTGTAGGATGTGCTGGAAAAACAAGTCCGGTCCATGGAGGCCGCACCTCACACCTTACAGGACTTAGGATATGTTCACACGGCCTATTTTTGGCCGTTTTTCAGGCCGCAAATGGCCGAAAAATGGCCAAAAAATCGGAAGCAGAACGCCTCCAAACATCTGCCCATTGATTTCAATGGGAAAAACAGCGTTCTGTTCCGACGGGCCATTTTTTTACGCGCCCGTTTTGAAAAAAAAGCCGCGAAAAAGAAGTGCAGGTCACTTCTTGGGACGTTTTTGGAGCTGTTTTTCATAGACTATATTGAAAACAGCTCCAAAAACGGCCGTAAAAAAGGCAGCGAAAATCGCGAGTGGCTTAAAAAACGTCTGAAATCAGGAGCTGCTTTCCCTTGAAACAAGCTCCGTATTTTCAGACGTTTTTGAGTTTGCGTGTGAACATACCCTAAAAGGAACTGCTGATAACATCTTGGTACCAGAGACCACAGGAACCTTCAGACGTCTTGCGGAGTCCATGCCTCGATAGGTCAGAGATGTTTAGGGTGACTACACAATATTAGGCAGGTGGATTCAATGTTATGGCTGAACAGCTCATGCACATTAATATCGGCACCAACGCATCAGATCCCAAAAAAAACAGGGATGCTATGGACCGACCACCAGGGAATAGGTTATTTCTTAGCAGAATTTTAGTTTGGTGTAAATCATTTCCATGTAGTTCATACAGAATGGATGTGGTGAAGCATAAAATCATGAAGAGCCATGAAGGGCTGTGGGTCTAGGCTATGTACATTTTTAGCAATACTTGTACAGAAAGGGGGTTTCCAGCAATGGACATTTGCCACCTATGCACAAAAGAAGTGCTAAATGTCTAATTGGTGGGGGTCCGACCTCTGCGCCCACCACCGATTGAGAGAACTAGCCTCCCCAGTCCCCTATGTGAATGGAGCGGTATTGCGCATGCTTGGACATCGCTCGTTCTCTTGATCGGTGGGCATTCCAGTGGTTGGACCCCCACCGATTGGACATTTATCACCTATTCTGTGGATAGGTGACAGATGTCCTTTGTGGGAAAAACCCCTTCAGTGATTTACTTGCAGTAGTATTGTGCACACATGGATTCCTACTGCCCTGAGTCTGACTTCTTTATTTTATCCCAAACTGGATTTTTTCAATTCCAGTGATGCAATACATATTGAGCAATTCCAGTCTTTCCGCTATGGAAGTTCACAAATAACAGGTAATGGAATTAAATTATTACTTTATAAATTTGGGACTGAACACTGACGTTCAGATTCTTTCCAAAAACTACAGTTTTATATAATGTTCTTTTCTGATGTTTTCCTTGGTTAACCACCAGCAGTTCATATTGATTTCTCATGGTAAAATGAGCTGCACGTCAGGTCTATTGGCCTTCTAGAGTGTAGCATTGTCAAATGAACCACTGTGGTGCGCAAGTGGTAAGATCTGGATTTGTCCTGGGATCACATGGCAGATTTGTTGGAAAACTCTAGGACCTCAGAAGAAGACGGTCTGGCTTTTATCTCGCAGGAAAAAAAAAACTGAACATTCAACTTGGTTGGTGGGCCAAAGACCTTATTAACCTCAACTACACAGATCTCAACCCCATCCAGAGTCATTAAGACGGGCTGGAACAGACTCTAAGCAAATGTTGGATTATGTAGAATGTCAATGTTCGTGAAAACCTCGGTAACAGTGATCACAATATAGTTACATTTTACCTATACTGTAAAAAACAAACGCAGCCTGGGAGGGCAAAAACATTTAATTTTAAGAAAGCCAATTTTCCCAGGATGAGGGCGGCAATTCAGGATATAGACTGGGAAGAACTAATGTCAAATAATGGAACAAATGATAAATGGGAGATTTTCAAATCTACTTTGAGTTATTATAGTGCAAAATTTATTCCTACAGGTAATAAGTATAAACGACTCAAATTAAACCCCACATGGCTTACACCTTCTGTGAAAGGGGCAATACATGACAAAAAAGGGCATTTAAAAAATACAAATCTGAGGGTACATCTGAAGCCTTTGTAAAATATAAAGAGCTTAATAAAATCTGTAAAAATGTAATAAAATTAGCAAAAATACAAAATGAAAGGCAGGTGGCCAAGGATAGTAAAACAAATCCTAAAAAATTCTTCAAGTATATAAATGCAAAAAAGCCAAGGTCTGAACATGTAGGACCCTTAGATAATGGTAATGGGGAGTTGGTCACAGGGGATCAAGAGAAGGCAGAGTTACTAAATGGGTTCTTCCGCTCTGTATATACAACAGAAGAAGGAGCAGCTGATGTAGCCGATGCCAGTGCTGTTAATATATCAGTTGATATACTGAATTGGATGAATGTAGATATGGTCCAAGCTAAATTAAATAAAATAAATGTACACAAGGCCCCGGGACCAGATGGGTTACACCCTAGAGTTCTTAAAGAGCTTAGTTCAGTTATTTCTGTCCCCCTTTTCATAATATTCAGAGAATCTCTAGTGACTGGTATAGTGCCAAGGGACTGGCGCAGGGCAAATGTGGTGCCTATTTTCAAAAAGGGCTCTAGGTCTTCCCCAGGTAATTATAGACCAGTAAGCTTAACATCCATCGTGGGGAAAATGTTTGAGGGGCTATTGAGGGACTATATACAGGATTATGTGACAATAAATAGCATTATAAGTGACAGCCAGCACGGTTTTACTAAGGACAGAAGTTGTCAAACTAACCTAATCTGTTTTTATGAAGAGGTGAGCAGAAGTCTAGACAGAGGGGCCGCTGTGGATATAGTGTTTTTGGACTTTGCAAAGGCATTTGACACTGTCCCCCATAGACTCCTAATGGGTAAATTAAGGACTATAGGTTTAGAAAATATAGTTTGTAATTGGATTGAGAATTGGCTCAAGGACCGTATACAGAGAGTTGTGGTCAATGATTCCTACTTTGAATGGTCCCCGGTTATAAGTGGTGTACCCCAGGGTTCAGTGCTGGGACCCCTATTATTCAACTTATTTATTAATGATATAGAGGATGGGATTAATAGCACTATTTCTATTTTTGCAGATGACACCAAGCTATGTAATATAGTTCAGACTATGGAAGATGTTTGTGAATTGCAGGCGGATTTAAACAAACTAAGTGTTTGGGCGTCCACTTGGCAGATGAAGTTTAATGTAGATAAATGTAAAGTTATGCATCTGGGTACCAACAACCTGCATGCATCGTATGTCCTAGGGGGAGCTACACTGGCGGATTCACTTGTTGAGAAGGATCTGGGTGTACTTGTAAATCATAAACTCAATAACAGCATGCAGTGTCAATCAGCTGCTTCAAAGGCCAGCAGGATATTGTCGTGTATTAAAAGAGGCATGGACTCACGGGACAGGCATGTAATATTACCACTTTACAAAGCATTAGTGAGGCCTCATCTAGAATATGCAGTCCAGTTCTGGGCTCCAGTTCATAGAAAGGATGCCCTGGAGTTGGAAAAAATACAAAGAAGAGCAACGAAGCTAATTAGGGGCATGGAGAATTTAAGTTATGAGGAAAGATTGAAAGAATTAAACCTATTTAGCCTTGAAAAAAGACGACTAAGGGGGGACATGATTAACTTATATAAATATATTAATGGCACATACAAAAAATATGGTGAAATCCTGTTCCTAGTAAAACCCCCTCAAAAAACAAGGGGGCACTCCCTCCGTCTGGAGAAAAAAAGGTTCAACCTGCAGAGGCGACAAGCCTTCTTTACAGTGAGAACTGTGAATTTATGGAATAGCCTACCGCAGGAGCTGGTCACAGCAGGGACAGTAGACACCGCAGGAGCTGGTCACAGCAGGGAGAGTAGATGGCTTTAAAAAAGGGTTAGATAATTTCCTAGAAGAAAAAAATATTAGCTCCTATGTGTAGAAATTTTTCCTTCCCTTTTCCCGTCCCTTGGTTGAACTTGATGGACATGTGTCTTTTTTCAGCCGTACTAACTATGTAACTATGTAACTATGTAACTTGACATAGTGCAGTAAGGTTTTTGTGGAGCCAAATAAGAGCCCAAACGGCTACTAGGAAGGAAAAATCCCCAAAATGTTGCTTATGGTTTTTGTCTGAGGGTCAAATGGCAGAAATTGTTTTTAAATAGGACAACCCCTGTCTATATGACCTGTATTGGTGAATGGAATCTAAGACAGAAGGGATCATCTAGGAGAAGCCCTCTAAATAAGGAAGAGCGGAGTCCTTCTACAAACAGCAGCTGCTGCTCTGGAGGACCTGGCTTGGATTCTATGATCTGACCACCAGGTTATAGGTAATTCCTTGGCAGAGTTTTCGTTTGGTGTCAATAATTTCCATGTATTTCATACAGAATGGATGTGATAAATGGCCAATTAATTTCAATAAAAAGTTTTATTTCCATTCCAGTGAAGATCTATGATGATCAGTTGTCACATTGTCCTCCTGGAGATGACCGCTCATTACTCCACATGCCGGGAACTGGACCACCCACATGGACCTAGATCTTGTCCAAAATGGACATCACCATTGAATGAATTATTCAACTTGCTTATCAAGTCTGTTGACCAGGAGGATAGATCTGGGTCAGACATGGGATAGACAAGATGTAATGACATCTTTTCAAAAGTTGGGGCCAGAATTACCATAAAGGCAAATCAGATACTGGATTAGTACAACACAATATGAGGCAGCACACAACTTGTACATATAGAGTACACTATCTGGTACCAACAACATTGACCACACCAAAGTCAGAGCTTGCTTTTCCTTAATCCGGGGCAAATATTTCCTATCCTTGTATGTAAATACACTGGTCAAGGCAGAGTGAAATTTCGGAGCCTCCCTGTCCCCCAGCACCCAGGGCACATGCCACCATAGCTTTGGCCCTTGGACTTCACCAAGCACTACAAATAATGCAATAAATGTATCTGAGCTCTGCTACATTGATACTTAAGTGGAAGTGGAAAACTCAACTGAGTCATGATGAACTACATGAGATGTCATACAGATTGTTATCTATGGCTCCAGGGTTGTTTTTTCTTGGAATGGCTGCGGGAGTCACTTCAGTGGCAATTTCATTCATCATTTGGTTGGTGCAACTTCTATATTTCATGCAAAAGGGATTGCATAACCGATATGGAAAAAAGTTGTACAAATCTAAATTGGAAATAATAAAATCCTCACCTCTTCTGTACCGGTCTGTGCTGAGTTGTGGTTGGAGCTTCTGTAGTGTGATTGACATCTCTTCTCTACGATACTACTGCTGGGAGATCACCGAACAGAATTGTATTAGCGTTATAAAACATCATTCACACAGTCAAACAACCACAGTATAGACATAATGTGTAGTCAATTCCTAGTGAACACCATTAAAAACCTCCTATAACCCCATTGTGAAATGTTCATACAGATTTTTTCCCATAATGTACATTAGTAAGTTGTTTACTTAGAACATGGTTTCCCAACTAGGACTCCCTGGAAGCCTCGGGTACCTAGATATGTGGTCATATCAGAAGAATGCAGTGGGAAGGGACGCTACTTTCACAGTAGGGATGGACTACTTTCACCTCGCTTAAATATCTTTGGAAACCGATCAACTAATCTAAGCCAGAATACCCCCCAACACCACCACCACCTACACCAATCTTCTTAGAGGTAGGAATGGAAGCCAGGGTTCCTCGGGAGTGCTAAAAAAATGTCAGGGATTCCACCACATTAAAAGGGTTGACAATCAATGACTTTGATGATAGACATCGATTTTCCTAAAACTCTGACGAACCCGTTAAGTAAGTGCTCATTGCCTGGGGTAGTGGACTCCAAGCTGCGGCTCATCAGCCTATGCAACACTACAATTCCCACCATGTGTTGTAATTTTGCGACAGTTGGGGAGCCAAAGATTGGAGTCAACTGGCCTAAGGATATTCCTATTTAGCAGGTACAGAGGACTCGGGAGAGGGAAGTAGCTAGATAACGCCGGCACTATCCTGAATGTTGAGTGCTCCGTATATCGATTTCCATCAAGTGTGTCCACAATATTATGGAGGTCCTTGGTCCCAAGTGATAGGACAAAATCACTTCAGTGGAAATTAAGGGATAAATGTCAGAATTCCATAGGACCACCATTAGGGTACTTGTTTAGAGATTATTTGAGGAGGCGAAGAACTGAAGCAAGAAGCCTGCAATAAATAACTCAGGCTATGTGCATCTTCTGGCCACTAGGGGTGCTCTTACACGTCATTACAATTCAAGACTGAGCTCTATTTATGGCAGAATCTGGTATCATGAAGTGACCTACTCCCCAAGATGGTTTTTTTAAGAGCTGGAATATGCTTATTTTGCTTTTCTTCTGCATCGGGACGCTTGTCAAAATTGTTTTATCTGCATTTCTAAGAACTGGCAGAACTCCAGCCCCGAGTGAATCACCATACATGGAGAGCAGCACTCCCTGAGCATGGTGAACACAGGTAATCACTGGCAGTTGTTGCTAATGAGTCATAAATGTGGAGTCCTGAAGACATCCAAGTGGGATAATTATGTCATTTTTATTATGAGGCCTTCACAGACATTTCAGTCGCCTACCGAGCGCTCACAAATCATCAGTGCCCAAACTTCTATATGGTGTTATCCTGACTCCCCCCTTGTTTAGTAGCTGAAAAATGTGGTCAAATGTTTATACATCATTAGGCGACTAAGCGCAATTATTACCTCATCCTCTGCTCCATTCATTGTGCCTCCAGAGCTCTTTCTGTTCCACTTGACCACTTCAATTAGTCTTTGTGTCTCGAGTCCATTGTACATAAATTAAATTCCGTCCAAATTTTCAAAAAGTTTCGGATTTGTCAAATTGCAAAACTTGGTGAAATAAATCACGGCAAAATTGCAGCCGCCAATAAGTGCCAGCCGCCATAATATAAATTAGAAATCACATGATCTTGGGCGGGCTTTGGCAGCCTTTCCAAAATTCGCTGCGGTAATCCCTCCCTCTACCCATATATGTTGCTGTCACTTTGACATTACTAATGCTGACTTGGCGTTTAGAGCTTGAAAGGGGTACAACCCGAGAAGACCTCAGAGAGTAAGACACCAGTTTTAAGGGCAATCGGAGCGCTTGGCAAATTTATTTGACTCTAGTCGGAAGGACGACTCAACCGAATCGGACCCAAAATGAATTTTGGTAAATTTGCTCATCTTTACTGTTGGTGATTGTATGCCTATAGGTAGGAACTTAGTGACAGTATAAGCAGGTGGGACACTGGCAGCTTGATCTCTGTGAAAGTGACTGTCAGAGTGACTAAAAGTTAGTGACAGTAGCTCAATGTGTGAAAGTGAATAAAGGTGTAACAAAAGTGTAGTAGCGAAGCAGAATTAATGCCACGATTTCAGACTGGTGCCACGTCTTTCCCTACCTGGTCCTGTCGCACTGCAACACTGGTCAATGACAGCTCTCACGTCCGATATAAAGTAGAAAAGTATTTATTAATCCAACACCTATAACATAGTGACATTTCGGCCCATATACTTAGTTAGGCTTGAAAAAGAGCTATTGAGATAGCCGAAAAGAAAGAGCCAGCACATGCACCTCTTGTTAGCTGGATAGAATTGTTGACTAGTCATCGGAGATCCAGGTTTTCCTCAGACGAGGATCCCAGTTGTGATCATGGTGTATACACGACCCATATTAATAGTGACTACCAGGGGTGTAACTAGAAAATGTTGAGCCCCATAGCAAGCTTTGAGAAGGGCTCCCATAGTAAATTTTGGGGCCCTTTTACAGGCCTTCCCTTCTTAGTAAAGGTTATACATATCTAGTAAGAGAAAATATGAGAAAGATAAAACCAGCTGAGACGGAACGGAAGGGTGGGTAATGGAGGCCTCATAGGTCCAGGTCCCCAAGCAGATGGAGGCCCGGGTATGTGCCCGCTGTGCCCTTCCTATAATCTAACCCTGGCTGGAATGTGTGAGAGTGACCGTGCATGTTATTAACAGTGACTCAATGAGTGACAGTGAATGAAGTTGGGATAGTAATAATTATAACTGTGTGAAAGTAACTGTGACTTTGAGAGTGACTGTGATAGTGACCTTGAGAGTGACTGTGAGAGTGACTTTCAGAGTGACTGTGAGAGTGACTTTGAGAGTGACTGTGAGTGTGAATTTGAGAGTGACTGTGAGAGCAACTGAGAGAGTGACTTTGAGAGTAACGGCAAGAGTGACTATGAGGGTGACTTTGAGGGTGACTGTGAGAGCGACTGTGAGAGTGACCGTACATGTTATTGACAGTGACTCTCAGTGTAAGCAACTGTAATAGCAATAGTTACATCTTTTTGAAAGTCAATGTGAGAATGATTGATGAGTGACCTACAGCGTAACAAAATGTGACAGTAACAGCTAGAGTTCTGCGAGAGTGTTGATAGTTCATGTTAATGAAGTGTGAGAGAGTTTATGAGTGAACACATAGATGCAGCAGCTCTCCGCAAGTGCTAAATGAAATAAATGTGCTTTATTGAGAACATTCTTTGCATATATCTGCCGCGTCTTCGTGTTTATTTTTTGCATTTGCACTGTAGATTCTGAAGATTAGCACGCGCACAGTTATTTCACTTTTATTAGAAGGACTCATGCGCACGGCCGCTTTACAGCTCTGCATTGTACGGTGCCCTTAACCTGCTATGAGACAATTTGGCACACTGCTGACTACCTACCACTTCCTGGCTGCTGACATGCTACTTCCCGGCTACTGACATGCTACTTCCTAGCTGCTAACATGTAACTTCCTGGCTGCTGACATGTAACTTCCTGGCTGCTGACATGTAACTTCCTGGCTGCTGACATGATACTTCCTGGCTGCTGACATGCTACTTCCTGGCTGCTGACATGTAAGCTCCTGGCTGCTGACATGTAACCTCCTGGCTGCTGACAGACATGTAACTTCCTGGCTGCTGACAAGTAACTTCCTGACTGCTGACATGTAACTTCCTGGCTGCTGACATGTAACTTTCTGGATGCTTACATGTAACTTTTTGGCTGCTGACACGTAACTTCCTGGCTGCTGACATGTAACTTCTTGGCTGCTGACATCTAACTTCCTGTATGCTGACATCTAACTTCCTAGCTGCTGACATGTGACTTCCTGGCTGCTGACATGTAACTTCCTGGCTGCTGACATGTAACTTCCTGGCTGCTGACATGTAACTTCTTGGCTGCTGACATCTAACTTCCTGTCTGCTGACATCTAACTTCCTGGCTGCTGACATCTCACTTCCTGGCTGCTGACATCTAACTTCCTGGCTGCTGACATCTAACTTCCTGGCTGCTGACATGTAACTTCCTGGCTGCTGCCATGTAACTTCCTGGCTGCTGCCATGTAACTTCTTGGCTGCTGACATGTAACTTCTTGGCTGCTGACATCTAACTTCCTGTCTGCTAACATCTAACTTCCTAGCTCCTGACATGTGACTTCCTGGCTGCTGACATGTAACTTCCTGGCTGCTGACATGTAACTTCCTGGCTGCTGACATGTAACTTCTTGGCTGCTGACATCTAACTTCCTGTCTGCTGACATCTAACTTCCTGGCTGCTGACATCTCACTTCCTGGCTGCTGACATCTAACTTCCTGGCTGCTGACATCTAACTTCCTGGCTGCTGACATGTAACTTCCTGGCTGCTGCCATGTAACTTCCTGGCTGCTGCCATGTAACTTCTTGGCTGCTGACATGTAACTTCTTGGCTGCTGACATCTAACTTCCTGTCTGCTAACATCTAACTTCCTAGCTCCTGACATGTAACTTCCTAGCTGCTGACATATAACTTCCTGGCTGCTGACATCTAACTTCCTGGCTGCTGACAGTGGTGGAGGGACCAACATAAACTTGAACTATGGTCACTATGGTAAGTCTAGCACTGTGTGGAGTATTATAAAGTCGTCTTCCTGGCTGCTGACACGTAACTTTCTGGATGCTGACATGTAACTTTCTGGCTGCTGACATGTGACTTCCTGGCTGCTGACATGAAACTTCCTGGCTGCTGACATCTAACTTCCTGGCTGCTGACATCTCACTTCCTGGCTGCTGACATCTAACTTCCTGGCTGCTGACATCTCACTTCCTGGCTGCTGACATGCTACTTCCCGGCTACTGACATACTACTTCCTAGCTGCTAACATGTAACTTCCTGGCTGCTGACATGTAACTTCCTGGCTGCTGACATGATACTTCCTGGCTGCTGACATGCTACTTCCTGGCTGCTGACATGTAAGCTCCTGGCTGCTGACATGTAACCTCCTGGCTGCTGACAGACATGTAACTTCCTGGCTGCTGACAAGTAACTTCCTGACTGCTGACATGTAACTTCCTGGCTGCTGACACGTAACTTTCTGGATGCTGACATGTAACTTTCTGGCTGCTGACACGTAACTTCCTGGCTGCTGACATGTAACTTCTTGGCTGCTGACATCTAACTTCCTGTCTGCTGACATCTAACTTCCTAGCTGCTGACATGTGACCTCCTGGCTGCTGACATGTAACTTCCTGGCTGCTGACATGTAACTTCCTGGCTGCTGACATGTAACTTCTTGGCTGCTGACATCTAACTTCCTGTCTGCTGACATCTAACTTCCTGGCTGCTGACATCTCACTTCCTGGCTGCTGACATCTAACTTCCTGGCTGCTGACATCTAACTTCCTGGCTGCTGCCATGTAACTTCTTGGCTGCTGACATGTAACTTCTTGGCTGCTGACATCTAACTTCCTGTCTGCTAACATCTAACTTCCTAGCTCCTGACATGTAACTTCCTAGCTGCTGACATATAACTTCCTGGCTGCTGACATATAACTTCCTGGCTGCTGACATCTAACTTCCTGGCTGCTGACAGTGGTGGAGGGACCAACATAAACTGGAACTATGGTCACTATGGTAAGTCTAGCACTGTGTGGAGTATTATAAAGTCGTCTTCCTGGCTGCTGACACGTAACTTTCTGGATGCTGACATGTAACTTTCTGGCTGCTGACATGTGACTTCCTGGCTGCTGACATGTAACTTCCTGGCTGCTGACATCTAACTTCCTGGCTGCTGACATCTCACTTTCTGGCTGCTGACATCTAACTTCCTGGCTGCTGACATCTCACTTCCTGGCTGCTGACATGTAACTTCCTGGCTGCTGCCATGTAACTTCTTGGCTGCTGACATGTAACTTCTTGGCTGCTGACATCTAACTTCCTGTCTGCTAACATCTAACTTCCTAGCTCCTGACATGTAACTTCCTAGCTGCTGACATATAACTTCCTGGCTGCTGACATATAACTTCCTGGCTGCTGACAAGTAACTTCCTGGCTGCTGACATATAACTTCCTGGCTGCTGACATCTAACTTCCTGGCTTCTGACAGTGGTGGAGGGACCAACATAAACTGGAACTATGGTCACTATGGTAAGTTTAGCACTGTGTGGAGTATTATAAAGTCGTCTTTTTGGGGAATACTGTGAGGCTGGCATTATTGATTTTAATTAGAGGCTGGCATTATGAGTACTACTATTTTGAGAACTTTTACTTTCCCTTTTTTCAGAAGTAAGCCACTAGGGCAATCACATGTAAAGGTCTAGAATTGCCCTATTCACCTTCCTCCTCCACTGTGAACACCCATACTTATTTGGTCTACATTATTAGTATACAGGCTTATATTTTATGTAGGCGCACCATGTGGTGACTAAGGCATCCTGCAAAGGGCTCATAGTGTTACATTTTATGACACGTATGCTGTTGACATTTGTGAGAATAGAATTTCACGAGATGCATTTTCCTTTAAACATTGATTTTAACGTTGTCACTAATTCTTTCTGACACCTTAAATAGTGTGAATAGTGTTTTAAAGGGGCAAAGAGCACGCACCAGTGCCCCACAAGTGATATATATATATATACCCACCCAGGAGACATATTCATTACAGTCATAAAAATGTCTCACTCTTCAATGCAAGGATAAAAAAAACAGAAAGTGAAGAATAGAAAGGAAACGTGATAATAATATGAAAAAAGGAGAAAAAAAGGAGAATTACAATAAAATAACTAAATAAATATGTGACCTAGTACTGAGTCAAGGTTACAAGTTCAGCTAATGCTTATTATACATGTATATAATGTGCAGTGTTCTGATGAGTCCACCACACAGAGCTCATATAATACTGACATAAAGTGCTTATATAATACTGCCATAGAGTGCTCATATAATACTGACATAAAGTGCCTACATAATACTGACATAAAGTGCCCACATAATACTGACATAAAGTGCCCACATAATACTGACATAAAGTGCCCACATAATACTGACATAAAGTGCCCACATAATACTGACATAAAGTGCCCACATAATACTGACATAAAGAGCCCACATAATACTGACATAAAGTGCCCACATGATACTGACATAAAGTGCCCATATAATACTGACATAAAGTGCTTATATAATACTGCCATAAAGTGCCCATATAATACTGACATAAAGTGCTCATATAATACTGACATAAAGAGCCCACATAATACTGACATAAAGTGCCCACATGATACTGACATAAAGAGCCCACATAATACTGACATAAAGTGCCCACATGATACTGACATAAAGTGCCCATATAATACTGACATAAAGAGCCCACATAATACTGACATAAAGTGCCCACATGATACTGACATAAAGTGCCCACATAATACTGACATAAAGTGCCCACATAATACTGACATAAAGTGCCGACATAATACTGACATAAAGTGCCCACATAATACTGACATAAAGAGCCCACATAATACTGACATAAAGTGCTTATATAATACTGCCATAAAGTGCCCATATAATACTGACATAAAGTGCTCATATAATACTGCCATAAAGTGCTCATATAATACTGACATAAAGAGCCCACATAATACTGACATAAAGAGCCCACATGATACTGACATTAAGAGCCCACATAATACTGCCATAAAGTGCTCATATAATACTGACATAAAGAGCCCACATAATACTGACATAAAGTGCCCACATGATACTGACATTAAGAGCCCACATAATACTGCCATAAAGTGCTCATATAATACTGACATAAAGAGCCCACATAATACTGACATAAAGTGCCCACATGATACTGACATTAAGAGCCCACATAATACTGCCATAAAGTGCTCATATAATACTGACATAAAGAGCCCACATAATACTGACATAAAGAGCCCACATAATACTGACATAAAGAGCCCACATAATACTGACATATAGTGCCCACATGATACTGACATTAAGAGCCCACATAATACTGCCATAAAATGCTCATATAATACTAACATAAAGTGCCCACATAATACTGACATAAAGAGCCCACATAATACTACCATAAAGTGGCCACATAATACTGACATAAAGAGCCCACATAATACTGACATAAAGAGCCCACTTAATTCTGCCATAAAGTGCCCACATAATACTGACATACATTTTCTACGTAATAATGCAAAACATTTTCCACATAATACGGCCATACTGTGCCCACATAATATCATAATACATAAACAACAATGCAATGCATTGTCCAAATAATACTGCCATACAGTGCTCACATAATACTGTCATACATTTTCCACATAATACGGCCATACTGTGCCCACATAATATCACCATACTATACATAAATAACAATGCCGTGTAGTATACAAATATTAGCTCCATACATTTTCCACATAATACCTCTATACTATGCCCAGATAATATTGCCATACAATACATAAGTAATAATTCTATGCAGTGTCCAAATAACAATGCAATCCAGTACCCACATAATACTGCCATACTGTGCCCACATGATACTGCCATACATTTTCCACATAATACCACAATGCTGTGCCCATATAATATCACCATACAATACATAAATAACAATTCTATGCAGTGTCCAAATATTAGCTCCATACAGTGCCCACATAATACTGCCATACATGTTCCACATAATACTGCCATACTGTGCCCACATAATACTGCCATACATTTTCCACATAATACCACTATACTGTGCCCATATAATATCACCATACAATACATAAATAACAATTCTATGCAGTGTCCAAATATTAGCTCCATACAGTGCCCACATAATACTGCCATACTGTGCCCACATAATACTGCCATACTGTGCCCACATAATACCACTATGCTGTGCCCATATAATATCACCATACAATACATAAATAACAATTCTATGCAGTGTCCAAATATTAGCTCCATACAGTGCCCACATAATACTGCCATACATGTTCCACATAATACTGCCATACTGTGCCCACATAATACTGCCATACATTTTCCACATAATACCACTATACTGTGCCCATATAATATCACCATACAATACATAAATAACAATTCTATGCAGTGTCCCAATATTAGATCCCTACAGTCCCCACATAATACTGCCATACTGTGCCCACATAATACTGCCATACATTTTCCACATAATACCATTATAGGATGCCCATATAATATCACCTTACAATACATAAATAACAATTCTATGCAGTGTCCAAATATTAGCTCCATACAGTGCCCACATAATACTACCATACATTTTCCACATAATACCACTATACAGTGCCCACATAATACTGCCATACATTTTCCACATAATACCACTATACAGTACCCACATAATACTGCCATACATTTTCCACATAATACCACTATACTGCGCCCACATAATACTGCCATACATTTTCCACATAATACCGCTATACTGTGCCCATATAATATCACCATACAATACATAATTAACAATACTATGCAGTGTCCAAATAATAACGCAATACAGTGCCCACATAATACTGCCATACTGTGCCCACATAATACTGCCATACATTTTCCACATAATAGCGCCATACAGTACAATGTCACCATAAAATGCACAAATAATTCTATTCAGTGTTGAAATAATAGTGGCAGACAGCGCCCATGTAATATTGCCATAAAATGTACAAATAACATTGAATGTTTAGATAATACAACATTGCAGCAATTACATAATCCGGCTAAAACATACCCAAATGATTCAGCCAGGTTTCACTCAGGCACAATTCACACTTTGAATTTTGATGCTGCATTTTCCTTATATTCGTTTGACTCTTTTGAGATTAATTCCCAGTTTTAGCTTTAAACTGTGTAGAAAAACTGCATCGACATGTAGAGTGTGGACTAGTCCTGCATGCTGCTCCTTATACAGAATACAGACTACCATAAACAGCAGCCTGCATTAAGCTAATGAGTGGCAGAAACATATAGCATCAGAACAATTTTCCAGCTGGCAGGACCAATGTGAAGAGAATATGTAATATGTATAAGAAAAAGATGTTGTATAAGAAGTATGTTGCATTATACGTATAGTGTTGTGAGTAGGGATCTTGTATGGAGGCACATAGGGTCCCTACAGGCCCATGTTATGTCCAAGTGGGAACCCCATGGACCACAGTATATTGCCTCTGCGAAGAATTGTCTTTTCCCATGGAAACAATGCATCTGGAGTAATCCGAAAAGGGATTGATGAGGTAGAGGTCAGGGCGCCTGAAGGTCAATAAAGCTCTACCACATCAAATGTGACAAACCATTTTTTAGTGGACCTTTTTCCCAGAGTCATTATTATGTTAGACCTGGAAAGTGATATCACTGAACTATTGCTGAGTTGGATACCCCAAATTCTCTTGAACATCATTGTATGATGGAGCATTAAGATTTCTCTTCATATGAAAAAAAAAATTTGAAAACAGCCCCAGACCGGTTGGCCGGTATTCCTGCTCTGTCTAACTTTCCATTTGACACTATATATCTGGGCAGGAAGCCCTCACCTGCCATCAAACAAAATATAGACTAGCCCATTATATTGTTGGATAGTGAAGCCTGATTTGTCCCTCCAGAGAAGGCATTTCCACCGTTTAGGAGTCCAACGGTATTGCGTTTGGTGATCTCAGGATTGTGTGTGGCTGATCGGGACATGGAGACCCATCCCCTGAAACTCCTATCAAATCTGAATTACCGAGCAACTGAGGACCTCCTGAAAGTCAATGAGCTCTTCAGTATGACCCATTCTACTCCTGATGTTTTCTCAATCTGGGATCTGTGGGACCCCAAGAGTTTTACCAACGTATGTCCAGGGACCCAAAAAAGAGGAAAATATTGGTGAATGAAGGGAGCCATGAAAGGCTCTCATATTGATTGTCTATGTCAACCAACAGGAAAACTGGAGTCTATCTTAAGGAACGTGGTCTAGACTTTGAGATCCTCTCCTATTTCCACAACTTGAGCCTATGGTTCATTACACAGACAGAACTCTTAGACACCTGCTCATTGACCGGTACATCTACCTAATGTTTAACCAGACATTGTGCCTTAATCAGTCCAACAGTGCCCCTAATTCATTTATGGTTTCCCAGGAATGCATTACCTCCTCAGCCAGACTCGATGGTGGTTAAAATGCAAGACTAAGACCTCCATAACCTGCCTGTTAGGAGTTTGGATGTCCACACCATCTAAGCATATAAGATATTGCTCACTAAACATGAATACTTGGCATATGAAATTGTTTGGACTATGCAGCCGTCACCCTCCAGAAAAGCTAACTCTGTTTGGAACTCAGAATGACCTGCCATATCTGTTGTGCTGTGAGATTGAAAAAAAAACAAAACACATTTCATAATCAACATGATGAAAGAACACGTAAGTTGCCCAAGGATAAAAATCTGATTAATTCTTGCACAAAAAAACTAATTATGGTAGTAGCCAGGCATAATTTCAGACCTTACAACGCTCCTGGTCTTGTCTGACATGCATAATACATTATAATTTGGTAATTAATAATTGCCTTGATCCTATTGCCTCACATGTTGTATTGTGAAAGCATCCAGGAATCTTAAAAAAATGTCTTAACGGTTGCAAAATATCTTGTTCATATAACATGTTTCCTCCCGGAGAGGTGGCGTGTCCAAATTTTAACCTCACTTCCACCTGGAAGGAAGGCAGGTAGAGTATTGTGTCATAGCTGAAGGCCAATTTGGCGTAGCAGGTTTTGGGGTTTTCTTGGAAAATTTCATAACTTAACTGAACAACATATAATAATTGGTGCCAGCCTTTATGAATGATGTCGAGAAAGCCTTTTATCTACCTTCTATAGATACACTGACTTTTTGAACCTGCATAGTTTAACAAACCCAGACTCAAATGTTTGTTGGGATTGAAAATTTCCCCGGTGGTGCCAGAACTGATCGAGTTAGCACAAATTCGGAATTATTTCATAATATTTTTGGTGAAATGATAAAAACTCTCCGGCCAACTTCAATCAGTAAGACTAAAGAAAAATGCTATTGTTCTACGTAAGAGAAGTCCTTCCTGATCCAGCCATTGATCCGCCGGATATTTTTGATTTCATCATGTAAATGATCAAGATTATCAATGGAGAAATATAAAAAATTACGTTAATTATCAATCGTAGCCAGCCTGTGATGCTAAGCCTTACTATATATTCAACCATAACATGAATATCACAACTGGCCAACAAAAACATTTCTATAAGTACAGCATGCCACCATCATAAATTGAAGTTGCCGGATTGTCTAAATCTGGTTAGGGTTACACAGCCTTTTTTAAGCTTCTGAGACGCCATTGGACCACAGTTAGAGCCATTATTTCCAACTGGACAAGTCTTTATAGTAGGAAATCTTTTTGGGATTGGACGTTCTTCCAAAATTACTTTAAGACAGGAGAAACAGCTCCCACAGAAAATTAAAAAAACATCTTGGATCCACCAATTAAAGACCCCTTAAACCTTAGCTAAGATCATAGTTTATCATTTCTCACAAAATGCTGCTTGGTAAAAATGGGATTCGTGGGAGGTTAGCAAGATGGAAACCATTTCTATCCAAGAGGAACATCAAGGCTTGTCTGAAGACCTCTTGCACATGACATTCCACAGATCCATTCACCTGCATGTCTTTTTAGATAGAGAGGACATTTGGACCACA
Source organism: Rhinoderma darwinii (assembly GCF_050947455.1). Taxonomy (NCBI): domain Eukaryota; kingdom Metazoa; phylum Chordata; class Amphibia; order Anura; family Rhinodermatidae; genus Rhinoderma; species Rhinoderma darwinii. Next base: position 9,425,207 of record NC_134687.1, read on the forward strand.
GCACAAAGGAAAGGGGAATGTTTCCCGTCTGTCTTGTGCCACAATCTAATCCTCTTAAAAAATATACAGAAGAGTGGATCTTCTGAAAAAGTGGCCTTAGATGTGCAAAAAAAATTGTTGGGATGATTTTCTATGCACAGATGATTCAAAAGCGGAATATGTATCGCAAACACAGCATTGTACACTAACAGTATCATATATCAGTTACAAATGGTAATAGCAGGAAAATCTTAGTGTCAGTGTCTGATCATCTGTCCATAAGCTGAAGAGTAGCATGAAGGGCTGAGAAGAAACAACATAAATGTTTTGGATTGGTCTTGGGAAAGTCCTGACTTGAACCCGACAGAGATTCCGTAGCAGGACCTGCCACATTGCCAGTATCGGCTAAAGTTCTTCTATGCGGATATGGAAGAATTGTGAAAAAGTATAAGAATTTGTTTAGAATCACTGCACTAAATGGGTTGCAACCCGTTTTTGTCAGAAGGGTCCTCCAACAGTTTACAGGGTGTCAAACTGCTAGAAACCCCACTTAACTCCTGTTGGGGAAGCTGGCAGTGTTACATTTCTGGCAGTTGAATTCCCCTATGGCGCCGCCACAGGAAAAGTTAAGTATTGCTTGACTCGTGTGGAAATCAATGGGCTGTCCATGTAATGCAGAAACATGCCAGGACCTCCATAGAGACACCCTTTGTATCTGCTCTCTGCATCTACAATGGATCCAACACCTATAGGATCCATTTCTTGATTTTTTTTAACTCTCTTTTGCAGTCATTTTGGATTTGGGCAGTGCACTAATGGAATCATATAGGAATAGAGCTATTTGCATAACGCAATTTTTGGGCACAGTTCTGTCTTGTGTATAGAATTGTCCAAAGTCATACGGCACCTCGTAAATGTGTGGCAACTTGAACTGGAAGTAAATACTTCCTAGCGAGAGACGTTTGTAAATAAATGCCTGAGGTTCTGTTTCTAACACAAGGGAATATGTATAGTAACATAAATTCATCCCTTAGCTTATGTTGCCACTTCTACCTTCTTCATGGGTGGCGTAAACTAAAGCAGCATTGGTTAATATGGTAGAGGGGAACCAGCATTGGGGTCATATTGTCTTGTCTCCTACAAGAGATTAAACAAAGTGGTAAAATCAAGCTTTGGTCCCTCTTGTTCCAGGATGTAATGGGGTGAACTATCACCAATCAAGTGAGCGCATTATTTTCTCTATAGGCCCCTGGTATAACAGTATATATTGCTATGTATTAAAATATAGTACTCAAGATATCAATAAATATATGACAATCTTCAATATCATTAGTACATCATCTATGTACCGTCACCAGTAATGTAAATGGTTTATGGTTTATTATATATATATATATTATTTTTTTTTAAAGTTACTTAATCTTTAAGAATATGTACAATAGGACCAAAAAAGCAGCTTTTATTTATATCTCATGAACTTGCCCTGATGCTCAGAAACAGGTCATGACCATGTTGAAATAGAGTTTAACACAACGTGTGTATACAAAATAATTATTTTTTTACAAGAGATCTACAGTGCAATTGTACATAATTATAGGTTGAGAAAGAATTTGTTCATAAAACTTAATCTTTCCTGTGTCCTATGTCCTAATTAGGATTTTCTAGTCTGTAACCAGGAAAACCCATATTACTCCACAGCTGGAGATTTCTTCTTTTACAGTGAAGACTTGGGTGTTACCCATGCACTTAGATTTCGTGGAAAATTTCCTAACTATGTAAAAGCAACTAGTCACAGCCAGATTTAAAGTTTTATTTTGCCTAGAAACTGATGCAAGTGTCTGCGGGTATGACGATGACCTTCTGAACCTTCAGATACGTCATTGCCGCCATTAAATCTCTTCATAAACCTGGAGGAATTGTCATTATTTCCAAAAGTGAAGCCGAGCATAAGAAATAATACTTGGACTATGAGACTTATTACAACATCACAAAATATATTGATGGAAAAAATTAAAGGTTGCCGCTATCTTCTTCCTAAAAATATTTACTTAGGATTTAACCTAAAAGGGAGTAAGAGATGAAATGATTGTCTGAAAAAGTATTTAACCTAAATTAAATACTTTGAGTCTTCCTATTGGGTTAAGTCATTTAATTAATAATTGAGTTAGGAAAACACTTTCAATCTCTGACCCTCTCTGCAGTGTACTGCAGTTTGCACACTGCCTGTGACATGCTGCATGCTGCTGCATAAACATGGTCTGTGCCTCTCCTGTGACTTCACCTGTGTGGACTATCATGGAACATATAGATCTACTGCCTGCAGATAGTAGTTACTACACTTGAGATGGCAAAGAGCAGGATTAATGTGTTATAAATAGCAGGTTAGAAGTAGCATAGGGGGAATAGAATAATAATATTATAATATGGGCTAGGAAAGAGGGTGGTGGGAATGATCTCATGTGTCTGCTGAAGTTCCAATTTAATCTGGAACATACTGAAAAAAATGTTCTAGATTAAAAGTGAGCATAGATTAAATTTTAAAGGGCATCTCCAAGATTTAAAAATCACCCTTATTGTTTTCAGCCTCGAGAGAGCTGAATTTCCCACTTTATATTCTACTGTAACTCGGCCCCTAAACTGAGTGACTGAGATGTATGAATGGCGACAAGTCTATACACCATGATTTGTAAAAGTGCTGAGTTTATACAGATGTAGCCATCTTTATCTTGACTCCTAAGGGCCGGCTCCAGGTTTATGTGGGCCCTTGGGCGGCACAGACTTAGTAGGCCCCTTTGTCAGGGAACTCACGGCAGCAGTAAAATCGCAGAAAACATCACTTTGTGCCCTGATATCGACTTTAGGCCCTGTTTATGCCCCCACATAGAAGTTAAGCCCCCAGTTTGTACCCCCATAAATTTAGTGCCCTCTGTAGATAGTGCCACAGAGCCCCCTCCCAGGTAGTGCCACACATCTCCCTCCTCCCAGCTTGTGCCACACAACAGCCCCTCCCAGGTAGTGCTACACAGCCCCCTCCTCCCAGGTAGTACCACACAGCCCCCTCCTCCCGGGTAGCGCCACACAGCCCCCCTCCCTGGTAGTGCCACACAGCCGCCCTCCCTGGTATTGCCACACAGCCAGACCCCTGGTAGTGCCACGCAGCCCCCGTCCCTGGTAGTGCCTCACAGCCCTCCTCCCTGTAGTTAGTGCCTTCCCTCTAAGAGTGTAATCCCCCGCCATAGCATTGCCGACACTCTGGATGGGGATTCCGCTTCAGAAGCACCTGACATCACTGCCCATACGTATATGGACAGTGTAGTCAGGGGCAACCCCAGAGCCATAGTCCCGGGCAGACCACTACTAGCACTCTGCCTGGGACCAGGGGCGTAAGCTAAAAGCTCATGGACCCTGGTGCAAGAATTCAGCTTGAGCCCCCCTACCCCTCCCCAACACCACCAGACCCCTGCACAGGCCTATGCCCAGCTGCCTTGCCCAACATACCCCATCAATGCCCCCACAGTGTAATGCCCCCATAGCTGCCCCCACAGTATAATGCCACCGCACCGTATAATGCCCCCCCAAAGCTGCCCCTACAGTTTATTGCTGCCCATAGCTGCCATATACAGTATAATGCCCCCATACAGTATAATGCCCCCCATAGCTGCCCCATACACTATAATGCCCCATACAGTATAATGCCCCCCATACAGTATAATTCCCCCCTAGCTGCCCCATATAGTGTAATGCCCCCATACAGTATAATGCCTCCCATAGCTGCCCCATACAATATAATGACCCATACAGTATAATGACCCCATAGCTGTCCTATACAGTGTAATGCCCCCATACAGTATTATTCCGCCCTTAGCTGTTCCATACAGTATAATGCCCCCCTTAATTAATAATGATCCCATATGTATGTACCTGATAGAAAAATAATAACATAACTACTTACCTATCCCCATTCCCACAACAGGTGGCAGATCCTTCTCCTCCGTGCTGTGAGTGACTCGGCGCAGACAGGTGCAGTGAATTCTGGAGCAAGGCCCCAGCATTGAACCCAACTGAAAGTGCATCCTGTGGACAGTCAGCGCTGTGTGGCAATGGGGCCCCCCAGGCTTAGGGGACAGATCGTAATTGCAATCGTTCCGACCCCTATAGCTTCGCCACTGCCTGGGACACTGCTCATGGACAGTGATGTCAGGATCTTCCCCAGAGAGTCCCGGAGCAGGGCCGCTAGCGCTCTGCCCGGGACTCCTTCTCTCCTCCTTACATACCGCATAAAATACACAGTGGCAAGAAACTTTAACTTGACTTTTTCAATGACTTTTCAATGGCTTTTGTTATGTGATATCACGCTGCAACAAGTTATCAGAGATATACTTGGCTACATCTGTAGTCTTCTATGTACATACAAATCTTTCATGTATGCTAAGGATTTATAATAAGTTAGATATAAAAAAATAAAAAAGGCCTCCAGGTGACATCGTATCTTCCTGATCTTGCGTTGTTCTGAAGGAGTCAGAGTAGATTGGTGACATGTATTTGCACTGAGCCACCAAGACTTCTGGTATCAGCTGCCAAAAAGGGAGTGATGGTGACCAGGACCCAGTGCTGAATCATGGATTTCCATTTTTAATGGGCCAAATGAGGGAAGCTCAGTGTGGCAACGGGTACGGGACTTTGCATCTTAATGATGGAGTTTTTCTTTATCCTTCTTTTTCAATAGTAAGTATTCACCTATTGTCAAATGTTTAAATTTGGAATGGGGTCTCTTCAAGGTATAATAATATTTACTAATGTAATAATAGTCTAATAATCTATTATTCTTAATGCTCCGATTCCCCCCACATCCCAATGAGATGGACACCCAGGTTATTCTTTATTGAGACATTGGTCGATTTATGTACTGGAAAAATAAATCTTGGCTAGACAATATAATGGGGCATATCTCCTGATCCTGATTGGCATGCTAATATTAATCGGGGAGATAATAATCAGATTATGACCGTTACAAGTAGCCATTACCATTTCAGTCAGATTATTGAGGTAATTTCTATGTAACTGTAACGTTGGTGGATGCTGACCACGAACTCCTTCCATCCAGTCAACGCCCTTCTCTCCAGAGATGTCTGCACAACGGCTATCCTGTTCCACAGAGACCACCAGGGTGCGCTTGCAAGCTCAGTCCAGCTCAAGCCAAAGCGCACGCAGGTGGGAGAATGAGCCGATTGCTCCCAGAGCACCATGGGCTATAAGAAGGTCCCAGCCCCTTCCTCCCATGCCTGAGCGTTGTTTGTTGTATCCTAGTTTGTCTATGCAAATGGTCTCCTGGTATCTTCCAGTTCCCAGAGTTCCCCGTACCTGTTTCCTGTATCCCGTGCTATCCTGGTCAAATGCCGTGCTGAGCTGTAGTCGTGCTGTGCTGCATACCATGCCTGTCCTGCTATACTACGCCTGACGTCTGCCTGCTGCCTAGTCCCAGCCGAGCCTGCCTTGCTACTGTCCGAGCTGCCACAGGTACCCTATACGGAACTATAGACTGTTTCTTGTGCCCTGTTGGCCAGCTGCCATACCGCCAAGGCGGTATGGTCCAGTGGGTCCACTAACCCAACGTGACAGTATCAACTGTTAAAGATTTTTGTTCTTGAAATAAATGTTGTACTTTGAAGTTATTTTAAAAAATGTTTAGCCATCCACAGGTTTATTATGTTTTGTTTCTTACCGGAGAAGAGGATCATTTAAGCCACAATCGGTTTGGGGCAGGCTAATTTGGGGTGAAGGGTAAGGAATCACCCAGCTTTTTCCCATTACCACCGCAAGAAGGTATGGACTTTACCGGTCGGACTCCCAGGTTTGTGGTCCCTAGAATAGTCTCTGATTGGCGGCTGGTTGCTTAGGGAAGGAATAAAGTCATCAGCAGATGAGTAGTCGGAATGCAGAAAGCCACAAGGGTCTCACTATTCCAGGGGTCCAGGACACTGTCAATCTTGTCCTGCTCTTCATCTCTCTTTGTGTATAAATGAGCTACTAAAGGTGTTTTCCATGATCAGAAGACCCTCTACCATTCAGCTATTGATTCAAGCACAAGATGTTGGCCATGAACTCAAGGCAATACATACCCTAATGGCAATAACTGTTATGTACAGAGGGAGTAGCCTCATCTCAGGTCTACCTTACCTTTCCTACAGGTAATTAACCTTCTCAGGACATGGCCACTCCACAGGCACCTCAATGTTTGCAAAGGATAGAGTCGAGAACTAACCCAAGGGTCACATCACACCAAGGAAAGGAAGATAGGGAACAAGCATCAAGACCTCCTTTCTCTGCATGGAAGATTTGGTGGGAAACCCAGAACCCATGAGGGGCTCGTCTCCCACTACAATTATTGTTATGGGGCCATGTCTTTTCATGTATCCTCCTGCATATACTACAGTACGTGAATCATTTGATTTCCTTTGATGTATGAGGTGGTGACATTATAGACATCACTAAACTATGGACATTATTTTTTCTTTGCTCAGATTTGGGTGTTGGCCGATCCCATCCAAGCATTTGGAAAAAACATTTCTTCTTGATAGAAGCGTTGAGAACGACTGAGGATTTTAGGGTTGTTTTCTGTCTGGAGATGCCGTAATTGTTGGCTAAATCGAGACCAATTAAGATTTGATATGACAGTTATTGTTTTCTTTATTTACCAAATGAACTATCATTGTCTTCTTTCTCAATCCGGATCTCTTTTTGTGAAAAGTTTTTGTTGTATTTTCATCACAGGGATTTGCAAATTCCTCAAAGTAGGTGGGAACCTGCTAGAGAGCGTCCATACTGTCTCTGGTGGTTTACACGAGATTATAGCCTGCACTGGGCGATACACATAAAAGGGATTAAGAGATCAGTTGCCGCTCATCTTTGGCATGATTTGGGTCCTTTGTCAATGGAATTAAACGATTTCCTGCTGCCAACCTATGAATAGGAGGATTTGTGATTTGCTTATGATGGCTCATGTCTGTGCATTCCATATTTCACGATTACATCTTCCTAAAACTTTGTAAGTAACTTGTGTTAGAAGAGAAGAAAGGAGAGGAGTCCACGATTCTTTCCAACTTTTTTTTAGTCATATTTTTTTCTGGGAAAGTTGGATGCCAACCGATATGATCACCGTGACTGTTCTACAGGGGTTCTCCACCACCTTTCCTAGAGCCCAAAAGATCTGCTTAGTCTTGGAGTATGGGTGGAGTATTGGTGGAGTATGGGTGGAGCATGGGTGGAATATGGGTGAAGTATGGGTGGAATATGGGTGGAGTATGGGTGGAATATGGGTGGAGTACGGGTAGAATATGGGTGGAATATGGGTGGAGTATGTGTGGAGTATGGGTGGAGTGGAGTATGGGTGTTTAGGATGTGTTGCTCCATAACTAAGCAGATTTACCATACAATTTTTTGGAAAAGTTAGGGGAGAATGAGAAGTAACCACAGCATGCTCCAAAAACCCAACAATTTTGCTGTGATACATAAATGGGGTACAGCATACGACAGTAAGATGACAATGGTTTTACGACTAAACATGGCATACATGAATGGGAACCTTGATTTGTTCTTATAAGTAGGAGCAAAGTTCAGAAGAAACAGAAAGATGTTCCCCAGGTCTTATCACTACGATGACATATAAGATAATATCAAAACATTTGAAGACTTAAGACTTATATTATAGAATAATGCTTGAACCTTTCATTATGTGCTGCCCCCTACAAAGTGTTCTCCACCAGATGATACCCATACAGGATGTCACAATGTTCCTGGTGCTTTTTACACAAGACATTTTGGACGCATTTGACTGTATTGTCTGATTTTTTATTTATTTTCTCAATCTATAGTATAAAGGGGCCAATTTAGGCTGTGGGGCCTTAAGATATTTACTAAATAAAGGGATATGTGTTATACTTCATTGTACCCACGTTACTTATGAGATTATGGAGCAATTGTCTAAAAGGACCAATTATAGATAACATTAAATATACATACACTACCGTTCAAAAGTTTAGGGTCACTTAAAAATGTCCTTATTTTTGAAAGAAAAGCCCAGTTTTTTTCAATGAAGATAACATTAAATTAATCAAAAATCCACTCTATACATTGTTAATGTGCTAAATGACTATTCTAGCTGCAAACGTCTGGTTCTTAATGCAATATCTACATAGGTGTATAGAGGCCCATTTCCAGCAACCATCACTCCAGTGTTCTAATGGTACATTGTGTTTGCTAACTGTGTTAGAAGGCTAATGGATGATTAGAAAACACTTGAAAACCCTTGTGCAATTATGTTAGCACCGCTGTAAACAGTTTTTCTGTTTAGAGGAGCTATAAAACTGACATTCCTTTGAGCTAGTTGAGAATCTGGAGCATTACATTTGTGGGTTCGATTAAACTCTCAAAATGGCTAGAAAAAGAGAGCTTTCATGTGAAACTCGACAGTCTATTCTTGTTCTTAGAAATGAAGGCTATTCCATGCGAGAAATTGCCAAGAAACTGAAGATTTCCTACAACGGTGTATACTACTCCCTTCAGAGGACAGCACAAACAGGCTCTAACCAGAGTAGAAACAGAAGTGGGAGGCCCCGCTGCACAACTGAGCAACAAGACAAGTACATTAGAGTCTCTAGTTTGAGAAATAGACGCCTCACAGGTCCTCAACTGGCAGCTTCATTAAATAGTACCCGCAAAACCGCCAGTGTCAATGTCTACAGTGAAGAGGCGTCTCTGGGATGCTGGCCTTCAGGGCAGAGTGGCAAAGAAAAAGCCATATCTGAGACTGGCTAATAAAAGGAAAAGATTAATATGGGCAAAAGCACACAGACATTGGACAGAGGAAGATTGGAAAAAAGTGTTATGGACAGACGAATCGAAGTTTGAGGTGTTTGGATCAAACAGAAGAACATTTGTGAGACGCAGAACAACTGAAAAGATGCTGGAAGAGTGCCTGACGCCATCTGTCAAGCATGGTGGAGGTCATGTGATGGTCTGGGGTTGCTTTGGTGCTGGTAAAGTGGGAGATTTGTACAAGGTAAAAGGGATTTTGAATAAGGAAGGCTATCACTCCATTTTGCAACGCCATGCCATACCCTGTGGACAGCGCTTGATTGGAGCCAATTTCATCCTACAACAGGACAATGACCCAAAGCACACCTCCAAATGATGCAAGAACTATTTAGGGAATAAGCCGGCAGCCGGTATTCTATCTGTAATGGAGTGGCCAGCGCAGTCACCAGATCTCAACCCCATAGAGCTGTTGTGGGAGCAGCTTGACCGTATGGTACGCAAGAAGTGCCCATCAAGCCAATCCAACTTGTGGGAGGGGCTTCTGGAAGCATGGGGTGAAATTTCTCCCGATTACCTCAGCAAATTAACAGCCAGAATGCCAAAGGTCTGCAATGCTGGAATTGCTGCAAATGGAGCATTCCAAGACCAAAGCAAAGTCTGAAGGAGAAAATTATTATTTCAAATAAAAATCATTATTTCTAACCTTGTCAATGTCTTGACTATATCTTCTAGTCATTTTGCAACTCATTTGATAAATATAAGTGTGAGTTTTCATGGAAAACACAAAATTGTCTGGGTGACCCCAAACTTTTGAACGGTAGTGTATATCTGTTCAAGGTCTGAAAATGTTCCCCGTCATGGTACCCTTACAGGGGTACTGGGATATGGGAATAACTAGTTACTTGTAATTAGCTAAAAAAAAAAACAACTAACTATTTTGGTGTGAATTAAAGCAATATTCGTGTGATAGACAGATACGATAGATAGATAGATAGATAGATAGATAGATAGATAGATAGATAGATAGATAGATAGATAGATAGATAGATAGATAGATAGATAGATAGATAGATAGATAGATAGACGGATGGACGGACGGACGGACGGACGGACGGACGGACGGACAGACAGACAGACAGATAGATAGATAGATAGATAGATAGATAGATACATAGATAGATAGATGATAGATAGATAGATAGATAGATAGATAGATAGATAGATAGATAGATAGATAGATAGATAGATAGATAGATAGATAGATAGATAGATAGATAGATAGATAGATAGATATGAGATCGATAGATAGATATGAGATAGATAGATAGATAGATAGATAGATAGATAGATAGATAGATAGATAGATAGATAGATAGATAGATAGATAGATAGATAGATAGATAGATAGATAGACGGATGGACGGACGGACGGACGGACGGACGGACAGACAGACAGACAGACAGATAGATAGATAGATACATAGATAGATAGATGATAGATAGATAGATAGATAGATAGATAGATAGATAGATAGATAGATAGATAGATAGATAGATAGATAGATAGATAGATATGAGATAGATAGATAGATAGATAGATAGATAGATAGATAGATAGAT